>NW_027273878.1:2500-145000 GCF_046630095.1 Trachinotus anak | reverse complement strand
AGGTGAGACAGGTGAAGTGAGTAGACAATAGGGAGGTGAGACAGGTGGAGTGAGTGGACAACAGGGGAGTGAGACAGGAGGAGTGAGTGGACAACAGGGGAGTGAGACAGGGGAAGTGAGTGGACAACAGGGAGGTGAGACAGGTGAAGTGAGTGGACAACAGGTGGAGTGAGACAGGTGAAGTGAGTGGACAACAGGGAGGTGAGACAGGTGAAGTGAGTGGACAACAGGGGAGTGAGACAGGTGAAGTGAGTGGACAACAGGGAGGTGAGACAGGTGGAGAGAGTGTGAGACAGGGGAGTGAGACAGGTGGAGAGAGTGTGAGACAGGTGGAGTGAGACCGGGAGGTGAGACAGGAGGAGAGAGTGTGAGACAGGTGGAGAGAGACAGGGGAGTGAGACAGGTGGAGAGAGTGTGAGACAGGGGAGTGAGACAGGAGGAGAGAGTGTGAGACAGGTGGAGAGAGACAGGGGAGTGAGACAGGTGGAGTGAGTGGACAACAGGGAGGTGAGACAGGTGGAGTGAGTGGACAACAGGTGGAGTGAGACAGGTGGAGAGAGTGGACAACAGGTGGAGTGAGACAGGTGGAGAGAGTGGACAACAGGGAGGTGAGACAGGTGAAGTGAGTAGACAATAGGGAGGTGAGACAGGTGGAGTGAGTGGACAACAGGGGAGTGAGACAGGAGGAGTGAGTGGACAACAGGGGAGTGAGACAGGGGAAGTGAGTGGACAACAGGGGAGTGAGACAGGTGAAGTGAGTGGACAACAGGGGAGTGAGACAGGAGGAGTGAGTGGACAACAGGGGAGTGAGACACGTGAAGTGAGTGGACAACAGGGGAGTGAGACAGGAGGAGTGAGTGGACAACAGGGGAGTGAGACAGGAGGAGTGAGTGGACAACAGGGAGCTGAGACAGGTGGAGAGAGTGGACAACAGGGAGGTGAGACAGGAGGAGTGAGTGGACAACAGGAAGGTGAGACAGGTGGAGAGAGTGTGAGACAGGGGAGTGAGACAGGTGGAGAGAGTGTGAGACAGGGGAATGAGACCGGGAGGTGAGACAGGAGGAGAGAGTGTGAGACAGGTGGAGAGAGACAGGGGAGTGAGACAGGTGGAGAGAGTGTGAGACAGGGGAGTGAGACAGGGGAGTGAGACAGGTGGAGTGAGTGGACAACAGGGAGGTGAGACAGGTGGAGTGAGTGGACAACAGGTGGAGTGAGACAGGTGGAGTGAGACAGGTGGAGAGAGTGGACAATAGGGAGGTGAGACAGGTTGAGTGAGTGGACAACAGGGGAGTGAGACAGGTGAAGTGAGTGGACAACAGGGGAGTGAGACAGGTAACTTAACTCAGGAAGGTGAGGTGGGTGAGAAGGAGGATGAAGAGGAGAACAGAGGTGAAGCTATGGAGAAGATGGAAGAAGAGGCTGCGTGCACATCAGTCCCACTAAAGCACCGCAGCAGAGATAGAAATGTAGATGTCAGGGCGAAGAGCGGTAGACAGACAGGTAGACAGACAGGTAGACAGACAGGCAGACAGACAGGCAGACAGACAGGTAGACAGACAGGCAGACAGACAGGCAGACAGACAGGTAGGACAGTGGAGCAGTTAGACAGCAGTGACAGTGAAGGCTGTGTCTCTGATGACAGTGATCTGTATCACACTCAGAAATCAGCCAGTCAGGAAGAAAAGGCTTATTCAGCCAAAGTGCTCAAAACGTTCCTCCAAGAAACCAAGAACATGAAAGGTGTGAATCTGGAACATTATTTTCCTGATAAACAAATGTTTTACACCTCAGCCAGACGTCACATCAGGAATAAAGCCGAATCAGACTTCACTGATCAAGAAGTGTTCAGACTGAAGAAACTGATTCTTAAAGTCAAAAAAGAAATCTGTTAATGATGAAGACACTGCTTTATATTTTATTTAACTTATTAACAGTTTTTTGTGCTGTTTTAAATCTCTCACCTTTTATGGACACCTTTCAAGTGGGGAGTTTAAACATCAATGGGGCCAGAGAGGTTAAGAAAAGAGCTGTCGTGTTCGAAGCAGTGAGACTCAAAAAGATGGATGTTGTTTTTTTACAAGAGACTCACAGTGACGGTGCTAATGAAGGCGAGTGGCGTAGAGAATGGGAAGGGGAGGTGGTTTTTAGCCACGGCACTGCACTCAGTGCAGGGGTGGGCATCCTGTTCTCCAAAGGTTTTACTCCGACGTCACTGACTGTGGAGCACGTCATCCAGGGGAGGTGTCTCTTAGTCAGAGCCGGGTTTGATCGTTTTACTGTTGTTTTTATCAATGTGTACGCTCCCAATAACGGTGCAGAGAGGAAGCTCTTTTTTAGAGATATTAACGACAAATTAAAAGATTGTGGCTCAACGGATTATTTGTTTTTAGGTGGGGATTTTAACTGTACTGAAGATGAGATTTTAGATCGAAACCATGCAGAGCCTCATCCGGCCTCTCAGCAGGCTCTGAAGCAGCTGGTCTCCTCCCATGGCCTGGTGGACGTATGGAGAAGGTTGCACACAAGCTGCAGGCAGTACACATGGTCCCACGTTAGAGAGGACAGGATGTCTTTAGCTCGTCTTGACCGTTTTTATTGTTGTAAACACCATCTTAATGTTTTTAAAACATGTAAGATTCTGCCAGTGGGTTTTACAGATCACGCTTTGGTTTTATGTCGTGTTTTTATTTTAAATATTTTACCTAAAAGTGCCTACTGGCATTTTAATTCAGTTTTAGCAGTCGACCAAAGTTTTAGAGAAGCTCTTAGTTATTTATGAACTGGTTTTAGACAGAGGAAGAGTGAGTTTACCTGCTTATGGCAGTGGTGGGACTTTGGTAAGACTCAGATTAAAATGTTATGTCAGCAGCACACACTCAATGTCACTCGTCACATCACCAGATCTATCAGAGATCTGGAGACTGAGATTGTGGAACTGGAACATCTGAATAAGTCCATGGGAAATCGAGGATGTATTGAAGTCCTCAAGACCAAAAAGATGGCTTTAGCCGACCTGCTGGACACTACAGTACAGGGTGCGCTGGTCCGGTCCCGAATCCAGGACAGCACCGAGATGGATGCTCCTTCTGGCTTCTTCTTTGGCTTGGAGAAGAAGCAGGGCCAGAGGAAGCTGATCCACTCTCTGCTGTCAGACACAGGACAAGAGCTGTCTGAACCAGGCCAGATCAGGGGGAGAGCCGTGGAGTTCTTCACCTCACTATATGAAAAGTGACTACAAGGAAAATGAAGAACTGTTTAATGACTTCTGTGCTGAGCTGCCACAGGTCCCCTGACGGTACAGGAGCTACACACTGCCCTCCAGACCATGCAGGGCCCGAAGGCCCCGGGCATCGACGGACTCAGTGTGGAGTTTTATAAGGCCTTCTTGGAAATCCTGTCACAGGACATCCTGGAAGTTTTCAACGAGAGCCTCGCCACTGGGTCACTGTCTCTGTCCTGCCGCAGGGCCGTCATCACCCTCCTGCCAAAAAAAGGCAACTTGCAGGACATAAAAAACTGGCGCCCTGTGTCTCTCCTATGCACGGACTATAAGATCCTCTCCAAGGCCTTGGCCATCCGACTGAGAGGAGCCATGGAGGAGGTCATCCATCGGGACCAGACGTACTGTGTACCCAGCAGGTCCATGGTAGACAATGTCTACCTTATTCGGGATGTTTTGGAGGTCTCCAGTTCATTGGGGATAAATATTGGACTGATCTCATTAGATCAAGAAAAGGCTTTTAACCGCGTTGAACACCAGTTCCTCTGGAAGACCATGGAGAGGTTTGGGTTCAGCGCTGGTCTCATAGCCAAGATCCAGGTGCTGTACAGTGACATTGAGAGTGTGCTTAAGATCAATGGCAGCTTGTGTGCTCCTTTTAGAGCGCATAGAGGCGTCCGGCAGGGCTGCGCTCTGTCTGGGATGCTCTATGCGCTCTCCCTGGAACCCCTCCTCAACAAAATACACTAGAGTGTTCAAGGCCTGTTTTTACCTGGTTTTAATAGTAATGTGGTTTTATCTCTGTCTCTCTCTCTGTCTCTCTCTGACTGTGTCTCTCTCTTGTCTCAGGGTTAGAGGACAGCGAGTGTCGGTCTGTGGACAGGTGGGCTCTGTGTTTCCTCTGCTGGTCGTATCAGGAACGACCTTCTTCTGCTTCATGCTGACAGAGGACAAACACACTCTACCAGTCCTCGTAAAGGTAGGAAACTCTTCTTGTGTCACAGTCTTGGTCCTGGTAAACACCATCAGACCAGAACTAGTTCCGGGGTGTCAGGACCAGGTCTGGAGGGTGGTCTGTGGACATGTTTCCCTGAGTTTAGACTCTGAGGTCAGCAGGTGGACAGACACCCTGACATCATCCTGAAGAGACCCTGATAATCCACGGCGTGGATCTGTCCAGGTCCTAGTCCTGGAGGTTTTCATTTTACATTTCACACAGGTTCTTCATCAGTTCATCGTGATCCTGTAGTGATGTCGAGGTCAGGGATGCAGCAGCTTCCTCTGTGATCTCCATGGTAACAGGACTCCATCCTCTGTGAACCAACTCCTTCAGCTGTGACTCTGATCCTCTGTGTTTAGCTGTTGGAGTCTCTCAGCTGGACTCAGTCCTCTTCTGGACCTGAACCACCTCCATCTAGAGACAGTTTGACTGTGGATTGATGAAGATCTGGGCTCATCTTCATCAGGTCCTCTCATCCTCAGTCTCTGAGGTCTTTGTTGTGAGGCCTGGTTCAGATCAGCTGATGTTTCTCTTTATGTCAAAGTGTCTCTGACCCACAACCTCCAGTCTGGTTTCACTGAGTCCAGGTCTGAGTCCAGGTGTGAGTCCAGTCAGGTTCTGTTCATGTCGTTAGTCGAGGCTTCACTGTTTCAGATTCACTGACAGTGTTTGAGTCAAGGTTTCTGGTTGATTGATTTTAATCAGTGATTGATTTATAAACCGTGTTGTGTTTCCTGTGTGTGCAGGACAGCAGCAGGTTGTGGTGGTCTCAGTGTGTGTGTGTTGGTCAGAGTGTGTGTGTGACGGCGTTGCGTGTGTGTGTCCTACGAGGCTGGAGAGGAAACAACATCCTGTGTGTGACCGACTACTCTGAAATACACACCAACTACACACCAACACACACACCTGTGGTAGACACACACGCTGAATCCCAGTCAGACACGACCCCCATGACGACGTCACATGCTGATGATGTCGACTGTGAGGAGGCGGAGCCTGAGAGAGAGGTGGTCCAGTCAGGTGTGAGGATGAAAGAGTCTAGAGTCATCAGTTACCAGGTGAGACAGAGAATACTGAGCTCTGACTGGCTGTCTGAAAGTCACCTTTTGTCACAGTTTTACCCTCTCCTCTGATAGGGCACAGTAACTGAGGTGGTGAGTGAAGGGGCGGGGCTGTACATGATTGACAGGAAGGTGGGTCTGTGCCTGGCCTATCAGCCGAGCCTGAGGCGGAGACTGAGAGCAGGAGACTGTGTGCAGGTGAGTCAGGTCAGGTGAGGTCGCTGCTGTCAGTCCTCCTGTTGTTAATAAAGTTCACTGAACGTCCTCCCTGCAGCTCCACCACGTCCACTTCCTATACCGGCCCTGTCTCGACTTTCCTCCCAGCATGCTCTGCACCTGTCTGCGCTCCAGCCTCAGGGTGACCAGCTTCAGCAGGGCGGGAGGGGCTCCAACTGGCTCCACCTGTCCGAGTGATGGAGCATTAACACGGTTACTGCTGGAGAAAAACACGGGTGTCTCCGAGTACCTGTGGACTTGTCACCTGAGCTCACAGCTGTCACACAGGTGAGGACAGGTGATTAAACATGGTCAGCAGAGGCTGACCAGATGAAGTCCAGGGACAGTGTCTGAAAGCTCAGTCTACAGCTGTTGAGTGTCTGCACAGGTAGGATGACATCAGAACAAGCTGCCCCGCCCCCTACAGGTAGACAGCAGGAAGTACAGAGGCCAGTGTCACACCTGAGACAGGAACCAGGTGTTTCTGTGTGACACACACACACACACACACACACACACACACACACACACTTTCATTACATGTAAGAAAACAACAGAGGCTGGACCTGAAGAGTTCAGTTCAGTGAGTCGGTCACATGACTCAGTAAAAAGTGAGGCTGTTGAGTTCAAGGTGGAGCAACTGCTACTGCTTTCATACACACAGACTATCTCTCTCTGCCCCCTCCTCCAGTCTAGTTTCCAGTGTGGTGGAGCAGCAGTGTGTGTGTGTGTTGTCCTGGAAGCTGATGGAGTTTGTGTGGAGAAGAAGAGGAAGAGGAAGGAGAGACATCTACTCAGAGATGTTGGACGAGCCTCACACCTGTCCTCTGACTCAGGTAGATGCACCTTTCATCTCTCACTTAGGTTCTGGACAGGACAGGTGTCTCCACAGTGTCCCTCAGTGTCTCTGTCCCCACAGTACAGGGTGGAGCCTGCTGTCCCTCAGTACATCAGTGTGTCAGAGCTCAGGTGGTCTCTACAGTCCAGCTGCTGGTCTTCAGTCTCTCTGAGGTCTCTGCTGCCTCCTGGTGGATCCGGTCTGACCCGGTCTGACATCAACACGGCTCTGGCCTGGTCCTGCAGGACTCTGACCTCTGACCCCCAGACTGGAGAGTCCTTCAGGTGAACTGAGACCAGTAAAGTTATTCATGTCTGCTCATTTTATCAGGAACACCTGTCCAGCCTCACCTGTGTGTACAGGTGACAGAGCTGACTGTCACTGAGGGCTCAGAATATCAGGAACACCTGAACATTACCTGGTCCACTACAACACCGTCACTGACAACACACGCTGAGCTGGTGAAACCAGTTCATATACTGGTTAAACTGGGTCGATGAGACTGGTTCACCACTTCATCTCCCCCCTCTGCTCCCACAGCCGGCGCCCCCTGCTGCTGGTGGGGGTGTTGGAGCTTCCCTCTCCAACGTCTGAACACAAACACGCCCTGCAGCTCAGAGACGGTACGGCGGCTGTCGCCTGCGTCGTCACGGAAACCAGTGAGGAAGAGGAGGGAGGTCAGAGGGCAGCCTTCAACACTGCCTGGATTGGTACAACTCACACACTCACACTCAGAGGTCAAAGGTCACAGATTGCAAGTTGAATGTTTGTGTGTGTTGCAGGTTGTCTGGTGTGTGTCCATCAGTTCACCATGGTAACAGAGAGATTCCTCCAATCAGATTTCCCCTCCTACACACACCTGGACCAGGACCAGTTCATCACACACAAACACTGCAGGTGTATACACACACACACACACACACTGAGAATCTCTCTCGGGTTTTAATGTGTGTGTGTGTGTGTGTGTGTGTGTGTGTGTTGCTGCGTGTTTGACAGAGTTTACCTGCAGTTTTCTCTGGACCACCTCTATATCCTGAGTCCATCTGTTGCTATGGTAACGCACCTGCGACAGAGGGGGGAGGAGTCAGGAGGTGATGTCACAGACAGGAAGCAGACAGCAGAAGAAGAGGAGATGGAGGGAAGTCAGACTGCAGGGAGGAAGAGGAGAAGAAAACAACCAGGCTCCTCCCACTTTGCCTCCTCTGTTGCCATGACGATGTGTTCTATGGGTGGTGCCTCCCGGCCCTGTGTTTCTGTGGTGTTAAGGGTGGAGCAGAAGGAGGGTGTGGCCTGGAGGAATGCAGGGGAGGGGCTAGAAGAAGATGGCGCTGGGTTAGTGCTGCACTTCTCTGTCCGAGCTGCTGTGATTGGTCCAGTGGTCAGCTGGGGGCGGGACCCAAAGAACGGACCAATGATTGACAAAGAGACAGAGGGGGAGAAGGAGGAGAAGGTGAGAAACACACCTGTGTGGGTGTTAGGACCAGGATGTACCTGCAGTCAGTATGTCACACCTGTGTGTGTGTGTGTGTGTGTGTGTGTGTGTGTAGGTGGTCCTGGTGTTCTCAGGTGTGTCCACTCGATGGTTCCCTCTCCTTCAGTCTGGATGCTTCTACAGACTCGTGGCTGCTGACACTCAGGTGAGCTCACCTGTAGCACCTGGACTGTGGAGGGTCAGAGGCTGCAACCACTTATACTGATGATCATTCATCAGTTCATTCATTCATTCATTCATTCATTCATTCATTCAGAAACAAACAGCAGCAGGTAAATAACCCACAGACCTGCTCATGGTGAGTCTGTTAGACACTGACACTGGACTCAGGTACACAGAACCTCAGACCTGGATCCACAACAGAACAACACAGGTACCAACATGTTGTAGAGACTGAGAACAGGTGAGAGGTCACAGCTGGTCGTCTTCATGAGGACAACACTCTAAGTGAAGCAGCTTCTGTCTCAGAGACGTCACCTGGACCTGGTCCTGCTCACCTGGTCCAGCACCATGTGACCTCTGTCAGTCTGCTGTCAGGGAAACCTGTTCAGAGACAGATGTTACAGGTGTAGGTGAGGATGATGTTTCAGGTGTAGGTGAGGATGAGACAGATGTTTCAGGTGTAGGTGAGGATGAGACAGATGTTTCAGGTGGAGAAGAGGGAGGAGAGAAACTCAAGAGGGTGTGTGTGTGTGTGTGTGTGTGTGTGTGTGTGTGTGTGTGTGTGTGTGTGTGTGTGTGTGTGTGTTTCTCAGGATCCCAGTGTTTTGATTGGCTGTGGTGTTTCAGGGCGGAGTGGAGTGGAGCTCTACACTGACTCCACCCTACAAGTCCGATCTGATTGGAGGTTCCACAGTCTGACACACCCACTGCTGCTGCACACCTGCAGACAGGTAACGCACACACAGTTAGTTTAACACACCATTATAAGATAAAGCCTCATCCCTCTCTCTCTCTCTCTCTCAGGCTCTCTCGCCCACAGTCCTGTCTGTCTCTGAGGTCCTGGACTCCAGGTAACTACTGACTCCACCTGCAGCTGTAATCAGAATGGAACTTCACACTGATGTGTGTGTGTGTGTGTGTGTGTGTGTGTGTGTGTGTGTAGTTCAGAGCTGGTGTGTTTTCAGGGTGTGGTGTCAGACAGGATCAGTCTGAATGACAGGACGACTGACTCTGGACACGCCCCTAAAGGTGCGCCCACACACGCAGGCACACACACACACACACACACACACACACACACACTCTGCTCTCAGTATTCAGCAGGTTAACACACTGACTGTCTCAGGTGTGCGCCTCACCATATCTGACCAGAGTGGGAGGAGTCTCCAGGTGTACCTGGACTTGAGCCACACCCCCTACCCACCTGGCCTGTTGCCAGGCAACACTCTGCTGCTGTCTGCTTTCTACAGGAAGCTGTCCAGGTAAAACACACACACACACACACACACACACACACACACACACACACACACACACACACAGACAGAGCTGTGTCCTGCAGTCACTTACCTGTGTGTACCTGTGTCTCAGGTCAGGAGGTGTGTACTGCAGCCACTTACCTGTCAGCTCAGTGACGGTGATGTCACTGGGAGACACCAGGTAACAGGAAACTACCTCTTATTCACTGTGCTTATGTTTGATTTATTGATCATTGATCAGTTTTATTTTGCCGTCAGCTCTGCTCGCCTTCCTCCTGCTCCCATGATGCATCTGGGTCTGTGGGCTCTGAACAGGAAGCAGAGGGGCACTGTGGCTGAGGTCAGAGGTCATGTGGTGTGTTTCCTGTTTGTGCAGCTGCAGTGGAGCTGCTCACTGTGTGGGAGAGTGTACACACAGGTACAACACACACTGACACACACACACTGATACACACAGGTACAACACACACTGACACACACACACTGATACACACAGGTACAACACACACTGACACACACACACTGATACACACAGGTATAACACACACTGACACACACACACACACACACACAGGTACAACACACACTGACACACTAACCTCAGCTCTCTCTCTCTCTCTCTCTCTCTCTCTCTCTCTCTCTCTCTCTCTCTCTCTCTCTCTCTCTCTCTCTCTCTCTCTCTCTTCCTCTTCAGTCTTGTTCCAGTTCTCAGTGTCGTTCAACCTCCTCAGTCTTTCAGTCCAAAGCAAAGTAAGAATCTTCCTCCTCCTCCTCCTCTGAACTGGTCTCAGAGATGGACCAGGATTCAGGACTCCATCTTGGTGGACTACAGATGTGTCTGAATCCAGCTGTGACTGAAGAGCTGATGTGTTTGATGTGTGTGGTGATCGATGGGTGATTGATGTATTGATCTGTGTATCAATCAGACTGGTGATTGATGACGGGACAGGTGAGGCTCACGTCTGGTTCTCAGGTGCCCTAGTTCGTCCTCTGCTGGGATTGGCTGATTCTCAGTGGGAGGGGCTCCAGAGGGCCCTCAGGGTCAAAGGTCACATCAGAGTCTACCCCCGGGGACAGAGCCTGGTCAGTATCACTTCCTGTTTTCATCAGCTGTCTCTGGACCAATCAGATTCTTTGATGTCACTTCCTGTACCTGTAGTGTACCTTCACCTGTCTCTGTCTCAGGTGTGTGACGCTGACAACGCTCTCCTCCACTTCCTGTTGTGTGTGTGCAGCAGTGATGTTGTGTGTCACCCACTCTCTCTCACCTGCAGGAAACACAACAACCAGAGACCAGAGGGTAACACACACACACACACACACACACACACACAACTCTAAAACCAAGTCTTAACCCTCAAAATGTGATTTGAAGGTGTCTCAAAAAGTAGTATGTAGCAAGTACACACACACACACACACACACACACACACACACACACACACACACTACATTACCCAGCATGCTTTAGCAGCTGCTGCAGGTGAAGTCACTGTTTGATGATCACTGACTGACTCTGGAAGTTTCTCCTGGATCAGGACCTGTGACTGAGCCGGAGTCCAGCCGGAGTCTGAGTCGATGCTGATGTCTGTGTGTGTTTCAGAGATGAGGAGGTTCAGTCGAGGAGACAGAGACTTCATGACCAGGACGACTCCTCCTCTGCAGCTCACCTGTCTGCACATCAACCCTGACTGTTACACCTGATGGGGTCATGTGACCTGCACCTGGATCACAGTCACAGTCAGTACAGGTGTAGATGCAGCAGAGTGTGAGCAGGTCAGTCCACATCTGGAGGTGGTCTGGTTCACGCTGAGGTCGGGTCACCTGACTGATCTGAGATCTGAGAGCAGGACCAGGACCAGGTGAGGTCCAGGTGGAGTCCAACTTCAGCTCTCTGTTGTCATGGTAACAACACCAGCGTTCACAGATCTGATGGTGTTTAAACATCTGCTGATTGGTTACCTGCAGCTGGAGAACAGGAAGTTGTTACATCATCACAGTCGTTTCCCCGGACAACGAACACAAAGACAAAGTTTGATGATTCTGACATGTTTAGTCCAGGTGATGAAGAGGATGATGATGATGATATTGATGATGATGTGATGAAAATGATATTTATTAATAAATCCTAACCCTAATCATAATTCATTTGAAAGCCTTATTCTTAGTCTGTCACACCCAAACTGGAAAACACAAAAACCAGTCCTACTAGTTACTGTATATCGTCCACCTGCCCCTGACTCTGAGTTCTTATCGGAGTCATCAATACTTAGCCCACTGCCATGTATCAATGCAGTAGGGAACAGCTCTCTTAACTTCACATCCACACAGGTTGATGATCTTGTTGACAGTACTGTAGCCTCACTGCGTGCATCTCTAGATACTGTGGCCCCTCTGAGGAAGAAGGTAGTGAGTCAGAGAAGGCTAGCTCCATGGTACAACTCAGAAACATGAGCTTTAAAGCTAAATTCAAGGAAGCTAGAAAGAAGGTGGCGTTCTACTAACCTGGAAGAATCTCTAAAGGCTTGGAAAGACAGCCTGTTGGCGTATAAAAAAAGCCTCCGTAAAGCCAGAACATCCTATTATTCATCATTGATAGAAGAAAACAAGAACAATCCCAGGTTTCTGTTCAGCACTGTAGCCAGGCTGACAGACAGTCACAGCTCTGTTGACCCATCTATACCTTTAGCCCTCAGTTGTAATGACTTCATGAGCTTCTTTACAGATAAAATTGTCTCTGTTAGAGAAAAAATTCACCGTGACTGTTTTTCTCCTGTACATCTCTCTGAGCTCACTTCAACAGTTTCTTCATCTAAACCATCAACCTGTCTTCTAGACCCTGTTCCAACAAGGCTGTTCAAAGAAGTTTTTCCTTTAATCGACACCTCTATATCAAGTCTGATTAACTTATCTTTATCAACTGGTTATGTACCGCAGGCTTTTAAAGTTGCAGTAATTAAACCTCTACTTAAAAAGCCTACTCTTGATCCTGATGTTTTAGCCAATTATAGACCTATATCCAACCTCCCCTTTATTTCCAAAATCCTCGAGAAGGTTGTTGCAAACCAGTTATGTGATTATTTGCACAGGAATGGTTTGTTTGAAGATTTTCAGTCAGGTTTTAGAGTCCATCATAGCACAGAAACAGCTCTGGTTAAGGTTACCAATGATCTCCTCATAGCTTCAGACAATGGACTTGTCTCTGTACTTGTCCTGCTAGATCTTGGTGCTGCATTTGACACCATCGATCATAAGATTTTATTACAGAGACTAGAACATATGGTCGGCATTAAAGGAACCGCACTAAGCTGGTTTAAGTCATATCTGTCAGATAGACTCCAGTTTGTTCATGTTAATAATGACTCCTCTATCATCACTAAAGTCAGTCATGGAGTTCCACAAGGTTCGGTGCTAGGACCAATACTCTTCAGTCTATATATGCTTCCTCTAGGAAACATTATTAGGAGGCACCAGATGAATTTCCATTGTTACGCAGATGACACCCAGCTGTACTTATCCATGAAGCCAGGTGAGACTAACCAGGTAGCCAAGCTTCAGGTCTTAAGGACATAAAAATCTGGATGACCAGTAATTTCTTACTCTTAAATTCAGACAAAACTGAAGTTATTGTAATTGGCCCAAAACACCTCAGAGATACACTGTGATAATATACTGACTCTGGATGACATCACCTTGTCCTCCAGTGCTACAGTCAGAAACCTTGGTGTCAGTTTTGACCAGGACTTGTCCTTTACTTCACATATAAAGCAAGTCTCTAGGACAGCCTTCTTCCACCAGCGCAATATTGCTAAAATCATCATTCTGTGTCTAAAGGAAGCTGAAAAACTAGTTCATGTATTTGTTACCTCAAGACTGGACTACTGTAACTCTTTATTGTCAGGATGTCCCAAAAATGCAGTAAATAGCTTCCAATTGATCCAAAATGCAGCAGCACGAGTACTGACAGGAACTAGGAAACGTGATCACATCTCTCCTGTGTTAGCTTCTCTGCATTGGCTCCCTGTAAAATCCAGGATAGAATTTAAAATCCTCCTCCTCACCTACAGAGACATTAATGGTCAGGCACCATCGTACCTTGGAGAGCTTATAGTTCCCTATTTTCCCAATAGGACACTTCGCTCTCTAAATGCAGGTCTACTTGTGGTTCCCAGAGTTAGTAAGAGCAGAATGGGGGCAGAGCCTTCAGCTATCAGGCTCCTCTCCTGTGGAACCAGCTCCCAGTGTGGGTTCGGGAGGCAGACCCCCTCTCTACCTTTAAGATCAGGCTTAAAACTGTCCTGTTTAGTAAAGCTTATAGTTAGGGCTGGCTCGGGTATGTCCTGACCCATCCCTTAGTTATGTTGCTCTAGAGCTAGACTGCTGGGGGATTCCCATGATGCACTGGGCGCTTTCTCTCTATTTCTGTCTCTCTCTCCCTCTCTCTGTCCTCATTCTGCAGGTCTCTCTGCCTCTGGAGCAGCAGGATCCAGATCCACCACTACTCATCTTTACTATTAACCACTGTTACCTGTCACTATTATTGATAACACCATTACCTACACAGCTGTTCCTGGTCTCTCTCTCTCTTTTCTCCTCTCTCCTCCCCCCACCCCCCCTTTTTCTCCTCCTAAACCCAACTGGTCGAGGCAGACGGCCGCCCACTGGTCCCCCCCCCCCCCCCCCCAGTCGCCAAGTGCTGCTCTTTGTGGGAACTGTTGGGTTTTTCCATCTATAACAAAGTCAGGTCTCGACCTGACCCTGTAAAGAGCCTTGAGATAATGTAGATTATGATTTGGCGCTATACAAATAAAATTGAATTGAATAATCCTCTGACTCTGTTTTTTCTTCAGAAGGATTTTGAAATTATGTAGCGACCCACTATGACTTTAACTCCACTGATCCTAAAGACATCAGGTTCATTCAGTTGTACTATTACAACAAGCTGGAGATCATCAGGTTCGGAGGAGGAATGAGAAGGAGAGATACTGTCTGAACCACGTTGGAAATGAATACCAATCCCTTCTGGCCACGCCAGGTGAGTGTTTGTGACATCATCATAATGAAGCTCAGGTTCATTACCATCATTATCCTCATGATGAAGCTCAGGTTCTTCACCATCATCATCCTCATGATGAAGCTCAGTGTGTTTGATGTTTCCTTGTCTCGTGTCTGTTGGTTCAACATGAACAACAACATGAACACAAACCAGTGAGAACCTGAACCTGACGTGACTCTGTCTCCACCTGCTGGACAAACACCGTCACTGCAGGAGACTCAGGAGCTGCTGCTCCTCTCACTCTTCATCAGGATGATTAGATTATTGATTATAGATCAGAGCAGCTGCAGCTCCTTCCTGTTGTCTTTAAGGTGGAGTCACAGCTCTTCTTCTTCTTCTCTACATTATATCAAATAGTCAAACCTTTATTTGTCTCTGATACAACAGACAGATTCAGTCTGATACTCACACTAACTGCAGTACTGACTGTAGTACTGTAGTACTAATACTGCAGCACACTGTAAAAAAATAAAGGTATCTTGAGGTTCCTCAGTTTGCTTCACTGGTGGAACCTTTTAACTGCATCAGTTCTCTGAGGAACTCTGGGCTCATCAGGTTCTTTGGTCTTGAACCACTTTCAGTTCTTCAGAGCAGCTTTTCCTTCGACCATCTGAGGTTTCACTGCTGTGGTTAGTGTCCATGGTGATATTAGTAATAATCTGCCGGAATATATTATTATTATTATTATTATTATTATTATTATCATTATGATATTGTTCCAGCTGAGCCCTACGTCAGACTGCACTCCACGACCCCCCCTGCTGGGAAACATCCCGCCATGTTGGTCTGCAGCGTCTACGACTTCTACCCCAAACAGATCAGAGTCAGCTGGCGCCGAGACGGACAGGAAGTCACCTCTGATGTCACCTCCACTGATGAGCTGGCAGACGGTGATTGGTACTACCAGATCCACTCTCACCTGGAGTACACACCCAGGTGAGTCCAGGTCCAACTAAGTCCAGTTGGGTCCAGTTTGGTCCAGTTGGGTCCAGTTGGGTCCAGTTGGGTCCAGTCAGATCAGTGTGACAGAAACAGTGATGTGTTGGTTTGTGTTGAACCAGGTCTGGAGAGAAGATCTCCTGTGTGGTGGAGCACGCCAGCCTGAAGGAACCTCTGGTTACTGACTGGGGTAAATACCTGTCTGTCTGCTCACCTGTCTGTATCTCTACCTGTCTGACTGCTCACCTGTCTGTGTCTAAACCTGTCTGTCTGCTCACCTGTCTGTGTCTCTGTCTGTCCTCAGATCCGTCCATGCCTGAGTCAGAGAGAAACAAAATCGCCATCGGAGCCTCAGGACTGATCCTGGGTCTGATCTTATCTCTGGCTGGATTCATCTACTGCAAGAGGAAGGCCAGAGGTCAGAGCAGAGACCTGGTCTCAGACCAGTTCACACCAGTTCACACCAGTTCACAGAGTCACACCCTTTTGTCACCTCTTGTCCTTTAAACCAGGACAGATTGTGGTTCCCACTAACTCAGGATCCAGATCCCTGACCTTGATCCAGACCAGTTTTACAAGTGTGTTGTTTGTATTTGTTGTTGATCCTTGTCTCTTCTCTTTAAACCAGGACGGATCCTGGTTCCCACTAACTGAGCCTGGTCCTGTATGCTGTCCTGGTCCTGGTCCTGGTCCTGGTCGTGGTCCTGGTCCTGTTGCTGCTTCTCAGATGGAAGAAAATCAGCTGCTGCTTTAACCTGCTTTCTGTTTCTCAGTGCTGCCACCTGCTGGACCGGCTGACCACCTGATCTACTGATGGTCTCTACTGGTCTAAACCTGATCCTGGTCTATAATCTGATACTCAGCCGGTCTAAACCTAATCCAGGACTGTCCTCTGATACTCAGCCGGTCTAAACCTGTTTCAGGACTGTACCCTGATACTCAGCAGGTCTAAACCTGTTTCAGGACTGTACCCTGATACTCAGCAGGTCTAAACCTGGTCCAGGACCCTCACAGTCCTGTTTGTTTTAGACCTGATCTTCAGGCTCTGTCAGAAATCGTCATCAGGACTCCGACAGTCCTGGATCAGGTTTATTCTGGACTCTGGTGTATCAGCTGGATCTGAGCTCTGCTTCACCTGATGTGCTGCTTCACTGTGTGAATCAAAGACCAGAACCTGGTTCAGGATCTGGTCCAGCTGTGTGATTCTGGACTGTAGTTGATTGTGAGTTTTCAGTTTTCTCTCCACAATAAACCGACAGAAACTTGGACTCAGACTCTGATTTAAAGTCGACACGTTTGATGTGACGCTGATGATGTCATCACCAACACCTCCACCTGTCCTGTACTGACAGCATGCTAACCAGTTAGCTATGGTTGAGCTCACCTGTTGAATTAGTGCTTATATAAACAGAAAAATGTTCCAGTTGTGTTTTTGTAGATTTTCTTTCTCAACACAACAGTTTCATCTTCTCACTTCCTGAATCAAACAATGTGATGTCATGGACTAAATCTGCACATCTGCCAATCAGAACGAATTCACATGACGACAGAGTCAGAATATTTAATCACCAATCATTTCAATCGACCAATAACAAGTCAATACGAACAACTGATCTTATCTTACGCTGTGAAACATGAACCAAAGGTGATCTGAGCAACCTGAGAGCGTCTTGGTGTCAGTGAAGAGCATGAAGTCTGAGGCTCAGAGGAGGAGTCAGCTCCTGGACCTGGACCTGGACCTGGACCTGGTTCAGGGTTGTTGTGTTGAGTTTACAAGACTGAGGATCTGGAGGACCCAACCCCCGCCTCCCGGTGCTCTGGTTGTTCTTGTGTCCAGTTTTACTGAGACTTTGTCCTAAAGGAAGAATCTGATCAGTCCTGAAAACCTGGATCTGGATCTGGATCTGGATCCTTCGGTCCTCGAGGTGATGTTTTCAGTTTCACTATGAACACACACTGATGGTCTGACTTCACCTCTCAGTAGGTACAACCTGCTGACTGTAAGAATAACAACACAATAAAAGGCTGAAAACACACACACACACACACACACACACACACACACACCTGTGAGCTCTGTGAGTGTTTTCCATACTGAAGTGAATCAAACAGCGTCATCAGGATCATTGTGGTCGTTGCAAAGTCACAGTCAGTGTGTGTCAGTCAGTGTGTGTCACTGATGATGGGACTGGAGACGACTGTGGCTGTACTGGTTCCTAGTCTCCATCAGTGGGTGAAGACTGGGGCTGTGATGGTGGTGCTGTGTCAGTGTGACAGAAAATAAAATGGTACCGTTATAATAATAATGAACTGGTTTGTAGTCCTAAATTCAGGAAGTATTCCAGTTTGTAGTCCTAAATTCAGGAAGTATTCCAGTGTGTGTCATGGCCCAGCCCCTCCATTAATCACACTGGTGGTTTTGTTTAATTTCTTCATTTTAATCATCTTTTAAACACAAGGAAATTTTCAGGCAGGAGAAATCAACCAATCACAAACAAGTAACAGCATATGACATCATACAGCAGGACCATCTGATTGGCTGGTCACTGTGAAGGAAGACGATTGGTGGAGAGCAGTACAGATGTGGGAGGGGCATTTTAAGGTGGCACATCAGTAACTGACAAATGAGGAGACGTAGTCTGGTTGTCATGGTAACGGCCATCATGCTCAGCCCCATGATGACAATAGTAAACAAAAAACATGTAAACAAATCAAGAGAGAGAAACATATCCTAACTCGTTAACTAGCCCATTAACTAATCCACTAACTTGTTAAGAAATCCACTAATTGATGATCTAATTAACTAACAAGCCAATCTGCTGCAGCAACACAAAGAAAGAGGGAAAACAACAAAATACACGATGACGTCAACACTGTCGCCTTGGTTACTAAAGTTAGAATCTGATTCAACATGGCCGATAAGACAGACCAGTTTCTGTGTTTACATTAATGAACTGGTTTGTGATCTGGTTTCTGAACTGGTCTATCAACTGTTCCTGGTCTATAACCCTAACGATGAGGTTTCTGTTCTGGTTTATGAACCAGTTTGTGTTTAGATGGATGAACTGGTTTCTGGCCTGATGCTAGGTCCTAACTCTGAACTGACTGTGTGACCTGGTTTCTGAACTGGTTTCTGTCCCAGTTTCTGAACTTGTTTATGTTTAGACTCATGAACTGGTTTCCAGAATCCAGTTTGTCAACTGTTGCTGGATTCTGAACTAGTTCTGAACTGGTTTCTGTTCCAGTTTATGAATTTATTTATGAACTGGTTTGTGTTGTGGTCTCTGGTTCTGAACTGAACCTGGATCAGTGTGAACCTGTTACCTGGCATCACGCCTGACGTTTCCAGGTGTTAAACTTCCTCTGATCTGAACTTAAATGATTTTAATGTTGTGAAAACAAAGTGCTCGTAAATAAACCGAATCAATAAACAAACAATAATAAACAATGATAAATAAGTAAAATGAATAAATAAACTGAAGGTAAGAACACATCTGCTGCGTGATCAATAGTTTGATTGATGCAGATCGATACAGTGATTGATCGTCTGTTGTTCTTCGGCCCATCCTCAGTGGCAGTGACATCACAGCGTGTGTGTGCTGATTGGTCAGTTTCAGGGTCAGTGTGTGTGAGTTAAAGCTGCGCTGAGGAAAATTACAACATACAGATGATACAAAGGAATTCCGAGTCAGTGAACGCATCACGAAGCTGGAACAAGACTCTGGACTCAGGACAGACCAGGTCTGAGACCAGGACCAGGACGGACTCACTGGGTTCATTACACACCTGGATCAGTGCAGCTGTAAAGTGTGTGTGTGTGTTTGTGTGTGTGTGTGTGTGTTGTGTGCATCTTGTGTCTACTTGTCGTTGATCCGTAGTTTGAAGGAAACCCGTCCGGCGAACTTGTCCCTCTCGTTGCCGGGGGCGATGGTGTTGGAGTTGATTTTACACTCTATGTTGATGTCAGTGTTCAGAGAGGCGTTCAGGAACTTCACGGCCACCAGAGGCTGAGTGTAGTTCACCTGAGACAGTGAACACATCACACATTCATCAATATGAGAGAAGGTGTGTGTTAGTGTGTATAGTGTATTGTGTGTATAGTGTGTATTTTGTGTATAGTGTGTGTAGTGTGTGTATTGAGTGCGTGTACTGTGTGTAATGTAGAGTGTGTATTGTATGCATAGTGTGTATAGTGTGTGCAGTGTGTATTGTATGCATAGTGTGTATAGTGTGTGCAGTGTGTATTGTGTGTATAATGTGTGTAGTGTGTATTGTGTGTATAATGTGTGTAGTGTGTATTGTGTGTATAGTGTGTGTTGTATGTATTGTGTGTGTAGTGTGTATTGTTTGTGTATTTTGTGTATAGTGTGTATAGTGTGTATAGTGTGTAGTGTGTATATAGTGTGTATAGTGTGTAGTGTGTGTATAGTGTGTAGTGTGTGTATTGTGTATAGTGTGTATTGTGTGTGTATTGTGTGTATAGTGTGTATAGTGTGTATTGTATGTATAGTGTGTGTAGTGTGTATTGTGTATGTATTGTGTATAGTGTGTAGTGTGTGTTACCTGAGCCTTCCTGCCGTAGTACGGGTAGAACATGAGGTTAAACGTCCCATTAGGAGGAAAATACACCAGAGGTCCGATCTTATCACTGTCCTCCCTCTGAAAACACACACACACACACACACACACACACACACACACACACACACACACACACACTGATCACTACCTAAGTTCTGATCAGTCATCAATAACCTGCAGGGACAGTCTACAGGTTCACCTGTCCTGGACTTAAGAGCACAGTCATTGTCTAGACAGCTGTTACCATGGTTTCCAGGTGTTTTGGGTGGAGGCTTAGAACCAGTAGAACCATTGATAAAACATGAGCTCTGAGGTTCTGAGGTTCTGTGACATCGTTCTGGTTCAGGTTCTGGTTCTGGTTCTGCTTCTGGTTCTGGTCTGTGGACCTGCCACATCAAACCCACTGATCCACTTCAGACAAGGAGGAGAACGTCAGGAGAACCTCTGTTCATGTGCTGTGTTCTAACACTGAGGTTCTACACTGGGTTAAAGGTTCTGTGTTCTAACACTGAGGTTCTACGTTCTAATGTTCTTACCCACTCATCTTTCCCCACTTTGTACTTCTGAAGATGGAGACAAAACAGACAAGATGAAGACAATGAGACAGAGAGACACAGACAGACAGACAGACAGACAGATAAACAGATACAGACAGACAAACAGAGACAGACAGACAGACAGAGACAGACAGACAGACAGATAGAGACAGACAGACAAACAGAGACAGACAGACAGACAGACAGATAGAGACAGACAGACACAGATAGACACAGACAGACAGACAGACAGAGAGACAGACAGACAGACAAACAGATAGAGACAGAGAGACAGATAGAAACAGACAGACACAGATAGACACAGACAGACAGACAGACGGAGAGACAGACAGACAGACAAACAGATAGAGACAGATAGACAGACAGAGACAGACAGACAGACAAACAGACAGACAGAGAGACACAGACAGAGAGAGACAGACAGAGAGACAGATAGAGACAGACAGAGACACAGACAGATAGACAGATAGAGACAGACAGACACAGACAGACAGAGAGTCAGAGACAGACAGACAGACAAACAGATAGAGACAGACAGACACAGATAGACAGACAGACAGACAGACAGACAAACAGAGAGAGAGAGAGAGACAGACAGACAGACAAACAGATAGAGACAGACAGACACAGATAGACAGACAGACAGACAGACAGACAAACAGAGAGAGAGAGAGAGACAGACAGACAGACAAACAGATAGAGACAGACAGACACAGATAGACAGACAGACAGACAGACAAACAGAGAGAGAGAGAGAGACAGACAGACAAATAGACAGATAGAGACAGACAGACACAGATAGACACAGACAGACAGACAGACAGACAGACAGACAGACAGACAGATAGAGACAGACAGACACAGACAGACAGAGAGTCAGAGACAGACAGACAGAGACAGACAGACAGACAGACAGACAAACGGAGAGAGACAGACAGACAGACAAACAGACAGAGAAAGACAGACACAGATAGACACAGACAGACAGACAGAGAGACAGAGAGACAGACAGACAGACAAATAGACAGATAGAGACAGACAGACACAGATAGACACAGACAGATAGACAGAGAGACAGAGAGACAGAGACAGACAGACAGAGAGACAGAGACAGACAGACACAGATAGAGAGACAGACAGAGTGACAGAGCGAGACAGACAGAGACAGACAGAGAGACACAGACAGAGAGAGAGACAGACAGGTTCAGAGACAGACAGAGAGACAGAGACAGACAGACACAGATAGAGAGACAGGTTCAGACCTTGGCTCCACAGGTGACATAAGGAGACTGACCGTCCTTCCCTGGCAACATACCGATCACCTGGAGAGACAGACAGACAGACAGACAGGTCAGGACAACTCCACTGAGTCCTGCAGACAGAGAGACAGACAGGTTCAGACAGACAGACAGGTTCAGACAGACAGACAGGTCAGGACAGCTCCACTGAGTCCTGCAGACAGAGAGACAGACAGGTTCAGACAGACAGACAGGTCAGGACAGGAGAGTCGTGACCTCACTGTGAATAAACCTGAAATAAACCTGCAGGTGAAGAATCATCAGATCTGATAAAAGTTTGACGTCAGTAGACTTTGCTGTAAGATGAGGTTGAACAGGTGTGTCCACAGGTGAGACTTCCTGTACGTGCGCCAGTTTGACAGCAGCTTGTCTACGGGCTGCGGGGATGTGACGGCGTCAGCTCTTTAATCCGACCTTTACGCCTGATGGTTATGAAGGAAGCTGATGAGCCGGCCCACAGCCTGACAGTGGACTGACAGTGGACTGGAGGGTTAGCTTTCATGCTAACAGAGGTGAGCTAGTGATCCCCAGGAAGTGATGTCACACTGGATCAGATCAGCATGTGGTCCAGGTCTGAGGGTTCAGGTCTGTCTCAGTCAGGACTCTCACACAAAACCTCCTGTTGTCCAGTCTTCTAGTTTTCAGGTTTAAAACTGGGGTTAGAGGTCAGAGGTTAGAAGTCAATGGTGGACGTACCCGGTTCAGTTTGATGAGGATACAGGGCTGACCTCTGTTGTAACCATAGAAACGATCAGAAATCCCAGAACACTCCTCCAACATCGTCCGATTGAACTGACAGGACCGCTTGGGATTGTTCCTCACCTGTGGAGAGACAGACAGGTGGAGAGAGAGACAGGTGGAGAAAGAGATAGGTTGACAGATAGGTGGAGAGAGAGAGACAGGTTGACAGACAGGTGGAGAAAGAGACAGGTTAACAGACAGACAGGTGGAGAAAGAGACAGGTTAGCAGACAGACAGGTATACAATGAGACAGGTGGAGAGTGAGACCAGGAGAGACAGACAGGTTTACCTCTCCACTGTCCTCTTGAATGAAGTATTGATCTGGAGGACAGTTATCATTGGTCTGAGCCTGGTAGCTGTCGTTGTACGCTGCACACAGACAGGTAGAGAGACAGATGGGTACAGACAGAGAGAGAGAGAGAGAGACAGACAGGTAGAGACATGGACATGTAGTGACACAGACAGGTATAGAGACAGACAGATAGAGAGACAGATGGGTACAGACACAGACAGAAAGAGAGAGACAGACAGGTAGAGAGACAGATGGGTAGAGACACAGACAGAGAGAGAGAGACAGATGGGTAGAGACACAGGTAGAGAGACAGATGGGTAGAGACATGGACAGGTAGTGACATAGACAGGTAGAGAGACAGACAGCATAAAACATGACATTGACTGACAGTTGAATTCACTGTTAATTAAATGAGTGAATTAAACATTAAACTATTACGAGACAGGAAAGTGTTGAGGTTGTGGATGAAGCCGTCCCAGCTCTCAGTCTCTGACACCGAGAACACGATCTCCAGCTGATCGCCCTTTGGACGAATCATCATCCCTGGAACATGAAAACATCATGCTCATTAACCAATCACAGCCTAAACCTCGTTACCCAATCACAGTCTGAACCTCATTAAAGCTTATAGTTCCCTATTTTCCCAATAGGACACTTCGCTCTCTAAATGCAGGTCAACTTGTGGTTCCCAGAGTTTGTAAGAGTAGAATGGGGGGCAAAGCCTTCAGCTATCAGGCTCCTCTCCTGTGGAACCAGCTCCCAGTGTGGGTTCAGGAGGCAGACCCCCTCTCTACCTTTAAGATCAGGCTTCAAACTGTCTTGTTTAGTAAAGCTTATGGTTAGGGCTGGCTCGGGTATGTCCTGACCCATCCCTTAGCTATGCTGCTATAGAGCTAGACTGCTGGGGGATTCCCATGATGCACTGGTCTCTCTCTCTCTCTCTCTCTCTGTCCTCATTCTGCAGGTCTCTCTGCCTCAGGAGCAGCAGGATCCAGATCCACCACTACTCATCATTACTATTAACCACTGTTACCTGTCACTATTATTGATAACACCATTACCTACACAGCTGTTCCTGCTCTCTCTCTCTCTCTCTCTTTCTCCTCTCTCCTACCCCACTCCCCCTTTTTTATCTCCTCCTAAACCCAACCGGTCGAGGCAGACCCCCCCACCCTGAGCCCGGTTCTGTTGGAGGTATATTATATATATGTATATATTCTGTGTATATGTGTGTGTGTGCGTGCATGTGTTTAAATTATCTCTAGTTTCAGGATTGGGTTTCATATATATATATATATTCTGTGTGGAGTTGGGGTGGAGGTGTGTTTTCTCAGTTCAGGTGTGTTTGATCTCCTGACCTGGAGTGGCCAGCCGGTCCTGCCAGGTGGGTTTGTAGTCGTCGAGTGTCAGCAGCATGATGTACATGGTGAGAGCAAACATTCCCGCCAGACACAGGTAGAAGACCAGGTAGAAGAGCAGGATCAGACCTGGGGGGGGGGTTGTTTTATTACACAGTACAATACATTACATCTGCCCCTCCCCCCTCCGCTCCTCTAAATATCATCTGTATAATCCTCTTGTGTAAAGCCTGATGACCTACATTCAGTTTTAATGGAGGGGAGAAGGAGGGGGGGGGTCTAATGTTCCTGTCCAGTCTCTTGTTCCTCACTGCACCTCAAGAACATCCTGGAACACCCTGGAAGAGACTCCAGGAAGGTCTGGACTGATTCAAGGACCACTGTGTCATCAAAGGTGTCTCTGCTGCGGATTAAACAGGATCACACCTGAGGACCAGGCTCTGATCCTCGTCCTCACAGACTCATGTACACCATCAGGTCTTCCTCTCAGGTGCACACAGCCCCAACAACCTTCATCAGTCAGGTAGGGCACCTGTGTGATACCTGGCAGGTGAATCCCTCATCACTGTCACTGCTCCTTGAGCTGCTCCTTTCCACTCCTCCTTTACAACATGTGGATCATTAACTCTTCCCTCACCAGGGAGGAGGCCCTGATGAGAGTCCAGGTGTTCACTGCCCCTCCCTCCTGACCTGCAGCTGATCCAGAACAGGTGCGGGGAAGTGATGATGTAAATTAATATGTTCACAGAGGTGGAAATCATGAATCACCTTTTAAATCACCATTAAACCGAACGTGCAGTGATGTCCAGGTGTGCTGTGTCTCTGCTGTGTGTCTGTTGTGTATCTGTTGTTGTGTGTCTGTTGTGTGTCTGTGACTCTGGTCATGTGACCACTAAAGTGATGCACTGAAATGACACTGATATTCATCTAGTTTACTAAAATGTTGTACTGTTCCTTTAAGATGATGTCAACAACAGCCCTCACAAGTCCATTAAGACGTGTGTGTGTGTGTGTAGAGATTACAGCCCAATCAACCTCATCTGTCTGTTTAATCCAGATTAACACACACACAGCCCAGTTCATTTTGTGTGTGTGTGTGTGTGTGTGTGTGTGTGTGTGTGTGTGTGTGTGTGTGTGTGTGTGTGTGTGTGTGTGTGTGTGTGTGTCCTTCAGTCTTCATCAAGGCCAAACATCCATTGCCACAGTGCATGATGGGAGACATGACATCATCAGTGTGGTTATATCAAGCCTGAGCAGGATGGTTTTAGATCAATGTGATGTCATACAGACAGCCGGTCTGCACAGGTAACAGGTGTGTATCCAGTCTACACAGGTGTGTGTACAGGTGTGTGTCAGGTCTGTACAGGTGTGTACCAGGTGTTGCTGCAGCCATCTGACCAGAACAGACAGAAACCTGATCAAACAGTGACATCACGATGAATTTGTTAATGAATTAACTAAAACTAAATAAAAAGTTCATCAGTGAACACGAACTAAACGACAGAGACGACTGATTCATGGAGCTGCAGAGACACACTGTGGCTCCTGATCAGTAAAAGTTTCCTGTAGCAGCCAATAATCAATTATGTGTTTTGTTCACTGCTCTGATGTTAATTAGAACGTCAGTTTATTGTTGGTTCTTCCTCATTACTGAACTTTAAGATGAATGCTGACAGGTACAGGAGTCCTGCCTGTGATCTCCTCTAAGGTCCTTTAGGTGGCCCAGAGAGCAGCAGTGGTCGAAGTTGGAATACATTTATACCGATAATGTGTTCATCAATTAACTAATCTAATTTTCTTAAGATAAAGACATTATTTAAATCAGTACAATCTACTACTGATCTTAGATCTGTAAGTTGAGTTTTTATCAGTTTAGACAAACATGAAACTGACTGAGGAGTCTGTCTTTCTACTTGAGATTGTACCTCAGACTCTTTCCTGCTCTTTTAGTGTCATTATTTATTTTGCTGTCAGTGACAGGTAACGAGTCTTTAAAGAACTGGGGTTGTGTAGTGAAACATGTACAGTTGTGTATCATCTGTGTAAAGTGATTTTTGACATGATCCTGAGTAATGTTTCCCAGAAGCAGCAGGCAAAAAGAAGAAAAGAACAGGACCCAGAATTCTTCCCTGAGGTTCCCCAGAATAAACTCAAAAGTCTCAGTGTCAGTGACCTTTGACCAACAAAATATAATCAGTTTATCTTTGGGTCCAAGTGAGTGTTTGTACCAAATCTGAAGAAATTCAATCAGAACATCAGTGAGATTTGTTCACAACCATGTAACAGAGACAGATGTGTGGGACGAATGGACAAACTGAGAACATAATGTACATGTACAATGTAATGTACAGACAGGAGGAGCAGAGCAGCAGAGTGGGTTCAGGACCACAGCTCCGAGTACAGCTCCCAGTGACTCCAGCATTAACACCAGTCAAGCTTTACAGCAGCAGCACTGTTCCTCACTACATGACGTCTGTTCCTGTGAAGGGTGTAGTGAGGGTGAACTGGGAATGTCTGGTGGAGGCCTCTGTCACTGGGGTCTTGAACTCACACCTCTGGAAGAATCATCTGCGTATCCCGGGGGAGGTCATGTTCAAAGCCTCCATTGCGGAAGTGGCAATTCAGAGCTGTGGCCTTAAGGTCATCAGTGTCTGTCAGGACGGGAACCGAAGAAGGGAGGGAAGCCATGAAGCTTCAAGGACCATACAAAGACCGTAAAAACCTGGCCTGAGGGAGCACTCTCACAACTGCAGGACTGTTTTGCACACACACAATGGGACATATTTGCACAGCAGAACTTGGTGGACACACAGAGGCAGTTTTATCCTACATCAAGTTCTGCACTGACACTGTCATGTGCATCCAGGTCTATCCCAACCAGAAACCCTGGATGACAAGTGAAGTACAGACCCTCCTGAGATCCTGTGATGTGGCCTTCAGGTCTGGAGACAGAGCTCAGTACACCACGGCAAGGGCAGACCTGAGGAGAGGTATCAACGCTGCAAAGGAGGCCTACAAAAGAAAGGTGGAGGACCATCTATCACACAACAACCCATGGCAGTTGTGGCAGGGACTACACCTGTTCACAAACTACAAGGGCAACCCACTAGCGACTGTTGGGGCTGACGCCTCCCTGACAGAGGAATTAAACATTTTCTTTGCCCGTTTTAAGGCAAAGAGGCCCCACATGGTCACTTGACCCCCACCAGCACAATCTCATCACTCACTTTCCAAGAACATCAAGTGAGGGAGTTGCTGAAGACTGAATCCCAGAAAAGCCGCAGGACCAGATGGAGTATTTGGCAAAGTACTAAAAGCTTGTGGGGACCAGGACCGCTGGGGTCCTAACCAGGATATTCAACCTGTCCCTGACACAAGCCACCATCCCATCCTGTCTGAAGTCGGCTATCATCATCCCTGTCCCCAAAAAGTCTTTAATGACCACAGACCCACAGCATTAACATCTACAGTCATGAAGTGTCTTGAAAGACTCATAGCAGTCTACATCAAAGCCAGCCTCCCCCATCCCTCAACCCTCATCAGTTTGCCTATAGGGCAAACAGATCTACTGATGATGCCATCACCTCAGCCCTCCACACAGCTTTGAGCCACATCGAAAAATCCAGCTATGTCAGGATGCTTTTTGTTGACTATAGGTCTTCAACACCATCATTCCAGACGTACTGGTTAACAAACCGTTGAACCTGGACTTCTCCCCCTTCTAACCCTTTCCTGTCCCTCAACACCACCAAAACTAAAGAACTGATCTTCGACTTCAGATGAGAGCGAGCAGAACCTGCCCCCCTTTACATCAGTGGGTGTGGAGACCTCAGAAGACCTCTCCTGGACAGCAAACACCTGTGGTAGTGAAAAAGGCCCAGCAGAGACGGAACTTCCTGAGAACAGTCTGAAGGAGCAGCTGTTGGTGTCTTACACCACTCCACCATGGAGAGCGTGCTTACATACCACATCTTGGTGTGGTATGCAGGTTGTTCAGCTGCTGACAAAAAAACTCTGCAGAGGGTAATAAAAGCAGCAGAAAAAACCATCGGCAGTGCTCTGCCTTCACTGGAGGACATATCCAACTCCCGATGCCTCTGCAGAGCCAAGAAAATCATGAATAACTGTTTCCACCCTGGTCGTGAACTGTCCACTCTCCTGCCCTCTGGTAGGAGATACTGAGGTCTGAAGTCCCGCACAAATAGACTTAAAAATTGTTTTTACCAGCGGGCCGTCAGACTAATAAATCTTAATCTGAGTGATTAGCTCTTCTAATCAATGTGTAATAATGGTGCAATAGTTTCTCATGCAGTAACAATGCAAATTTTTTCTTATTTTAAACTATTTATTTCTGAATGTCTGTCTGATTTTATAAATGTCTATTATCTATTATACTTGTTTGCTGGATTACAGATACAGCACTGCTAATTACATTGTCCATTTTTATGTACAATGACAATAAAGGTATTCTATTTTATTCTATTCTAAAAAGGAGGCCTTTAGGGCCTGGTTTATCCAGGGGTCTCCAGAAGCAGCAGACAGGTACTGTGCAGCCAAAAGGGCTGCAGCAGAAACTCAGGTGTGGGAGGAGTAGGAGGAGGATTTTCATTTGGCATCAAGGAAGTTCTGACAAACCATTCAATGACTCAGGAAGGGGAAGAAGGGCACTACTCTGCACTCGAGGTGCAGCCCAGCTGAGTGTGTTCAGTTCGGGAAAAGTATCTGTGTCTTGTTCACAGCGAGGCGACGATGGAGCAGGAGACTGACGGACAGATCGGTGCAGCGTCAGCAGTAATGTGGACCTTGTACCAGACCGTTATAGTGAAGACGGAGCTCAGCTGGAAGACAGAGCTCTTGATTTACCAGTCGATCTTCATTTGATCCCTCACCTGTGGTCATGAGCTCTGGGTAGCGACTGCAACAATGGGATCGTGGGTACCAGCGGCTGAAATGAGTTTCCTCTGTAGTGTGTCTGGACTCAGCCTCAGAGACAGAGTGAGGAGCTCAGACGTCTGGAGGGAGCTCGGAGTAGAGTCACTGCTCTGCTGTTGGTGTCACGTCTGTTTCTCAGTGCATCACGTCTGTACCTTATTACATCACGTATGTACCTTATTACATCACGTATGTACCTTAGTAGTTCTGTTCTGTTTCAATCACAGTGACAGTTTTCAACAGAGAAATCAGGACTAAAAATCCCCTGCATCATCATCATCATCTTCTTCATCATCATCATCATCTGCCAACAGGACTGTGAGATAAACAATCATTGTGGAGCTCCTCTTTAAAGATGGGACCACGATACTAGAGACATGTAGTACTACAGTATACACACATGTACAGTACACACACACACACACACACACACAGAGACAAAGACACACACACACACAGAGACAAAGACACACACACACACAGAGTTGTCCTAGTTTCTGTATAATACATTCAGCCTCCTTTAAGAGAGAGAGACATAGATTATAAATAGAGAGAGAGAGAGAGAGAGAGAGAGAGTGACCTTCAGCCAGGACATGGCTGACAGAGGACGAGCGAGCATCACTGACACTGAGCAGAGAGAGATTGTGTTTCAGTAGTAGAGAGACATTTACATAGAGAAGTGAGAGTGAATATAGTTTATATAATTTAATTTATAATCTCAGTAATATGACTCTTTGTTTTCCTGATGTTTGTGAACAGGATCCTTTGTAATTATAATAATAATATAGTTTCACATGTGATCCAGGAGTAGAATAAAATCACACAATGAGATTTATCACAACAATAAAATAACATTAACGTGGATAAATAAACCAACTGTAACGTTGATACAGAATTGATTACTATTTGATAACAGGGACCTTTGCTCTTGATATCAATACACTGGTTGATCATTAAATTGTGTATTTACAGTTTGTATGTGAACAGATCTGCTGGTTTGTGTCTCTGTGAACTGATGTTAGTGTCAATAAAGATCTTTAAATCTGAAGGAGAGCTAACCATCAGATCGATTCTCTGGATCAACTAATGGATTAATCGAGTAATCACCAGGCTCTGAGAGAGAGAGGGAGAGGTTTAGATAGAGAGACCTTTACCAACACAGAGAGGACAGCGTCTGTTTTTCACATTAATGTCAATAAAGATTAAATCAAATAAAGAATAAAGATTATTTAATCTGAGAGTCTGCGGTGGAGAGACATTCACAGTGGCTGTCAGAGAGAGAGAGAGAGAGAGAGACACTCACCCCAGCTGGAGGCGGTTCGGCCCAGCAGCTCGTGATTTCGCGGGTTCCAGAAGAATTCCCGCCAGTCGCTCGAGCCTTTGCGGTCCTCTTCCTTGGTGCCGGACATGATGATGATGATGAAGGTGAGGATGAAGATGATGATGAAGATGAGGTCTGTCTGTGCGACGTTATGACGACACGAGCCTCCCGCCGCTGCTTTAACACTCAATTAAAACCGATCAGTTACCGAGTATTGATCCAAGGAATCGATAATGATCGATGAGACGAGACAGGGAAAGATGGAGAGACAGAGACAGAGACAGAGAGACAGAGAGAGAGAGAGAGAGACAGAGAGAGACAGAGAGAGAGAGACAGAGAGAGAGACTGTCACTGTGGTAAACCTCCTCCTCCCAACAGCGCCTGACGTCACACCTCATTCCGCCAATCACTGAGAAGCTTCACCAGGACAGACCCCACCCCCTGCAGACTGTGCGACATGAAGAAGACGGAGGAGAAGAGGATCCGGATCAGGATCATCAACAGTCTGACCCGGTCTGGAGGACCAAGATCCACCTGAGGACCTGAGGAAGAACCTGCAGCGTGAAGTCTGGACTGACTCAAGACCAGGACTGACTCAAGACCAGGACTGACTCAAGACCAGGACTGACTCAAGACCAGGACCGCTTCTAGACCAGGACCGATTCAAGACCAGGACTGCTTCAAGACCAGGACTGACTCAAGACCAGGACTGACTCAAGACCGGGACTGATTCAAGACCGGGACTGATTCAAGACCGGGACTGACTCAAGACCAGGACTGACTCAAGACCAGGACTGATTCAAGACCAGGACTGACTCAAGACCAGGACTGATTCAAGACCGGAACCACTTCAAGACTGGAACCACTTCAAGACCAGGACTGCTTCAAGACCAGGACTGACTCAAGACCAGGACTGACTCAAGACCGGGACTGATTCAAGACCGGGACCACTTCAAGACCAGGACTGACTCAAGACCAGGACTGATTCAAGACCAGGACTGATTCAAGACCAGGACTGCTTCAAGACCAGGACTGACTCAAGACCAGGACTGACTCAAGACCAGGACCGCTTCTAGACCAGGACCGATTCAAGACCAGGACTGACTCAAGACCAGGACCGCTTCTAGACCAGGACCGATTCAAGACCGGAACCACTTCAAGACTGGAACCACTTCAAGACCAGGACTGCTTCAAGACCAGGACGGACTCAAGACCAGGACTGCTTCAAGACCGGAACCACTTCAAGACCAGGACCACTTCAAGACCAGGACTGATTCAAGACCAGAACCACTTCAAGACCAGGACCGATTCAAGACCGGAACCACTTCAAGACTGAAGGGAGGCTCAACTGGACGTCAGCCTGTTATGAGCCCAGTTTGAGCCTGGAGTCAAAACCTCTGCTGTCTTTTGTTTGTTTGTTTTGTCTTTTCTTTTTCCAACATAAAGCAGCCAGAGTCAGACCGCCTCAGTCTCTGGCACCTACTTCCTGATGACATCACACAGGTCGTGAAAGACGTGATGCGATGACTCTGTGGGGGACCAACATGTCTGAACAGACTGAAGATCTGTGGGTGAACTCAGCTGACTGACAGTGGAGAAACAACTCGTCTTCTTAAAGAGCCTCTGAAGACCAGGGCCTGTTTCAGAAAGCAGGCTGAACAAACTCTGAGTTCAAGCCTGGACTCTGGGTTGACTAACCCTGAGTTTTCAGTTTCAGAACAGGCGATAACAATTAGTTCAATCAACTCTGAGTTAATTTGACCCTGAGCTAAGCTCGTTCAAAAGGAGATAAAATGCCCTCTCCAATGGAACATAGATAACATGATTCACCATGGCAACAAGCGGGAAAAAGCCTCGATCTACTCCTCCCCAGTAGTTAAATATATTAATGAATGCTTATGCAGAATATGAGCACATATTCCAAAAAAAAAAGCCAATACAGTAGCAGCTGCAAAAGATCGTGAGCTTGCATGGCAGAGAATTGTCGACAGAGTCAATGCTTCAATGTGTTAATGGGAAAAAAAACGTTTTATATCGAGTGTTCCACTTGTTCAACATTTCTATTCTGTGTGTTTGTTCCATGGATGTATTACAAGACCTTATATGTCTTATAATACATCCATGGATTGTTCATGCAGGTGCAACCCAACAGGCACAAAACGAACTTGGCAGCAACTAAATATGAAATATAAAAATATATAGTTCAAACAGGTCTGGTATAATTTCATTACAAGCAGTTGTGATGTTGTTTAGCCTGCCCTACCTATTTAAACAGCATTCAGTGGCTACATTCAACATGCAAAATATTTAAGTAGTTAGTTAAACCTTCTCAGCAAAAAAATAAAGTCAATTTTTCAGCTGTCTCTATACTGCCAGTATTTAATATTGTCTGTTTAAAAGCAACATCTAAATGCCTTTATACATACAAGTCTACAAAGTTGTGCTTACTGGATATGTTCACATTTGACTTTATGACACTTTACTTGTTTGAACAACATAAAAATATAGTAACTACTGTACTACTTTTGCACTTGCAGGAAATAAAGAAGACTTCTTTAAAACAGAGGCATATTGTCTTTATTTGTCAGGAGGTGGGGAGTGAGTCAAAAGTGATTGTAGCAGATGGTGTCTCTAACTGCTCTACGATCTTGTCCGTCAGCAGGGGGGTCAGGATTGTCAGCATCAGTCAGTTGAAGAGTAGGACACTGCTCATTTCTAAATATGGTTATGTTGTGAAGAACCATACATGCCACAATTATATCACATGCTTTCTGGGGTGACCCTGGCACTGGAATCAGGCCTTGAGCATCCCAGTGGTCATCTCAACCCTGGCCCGTGTCCTGCTGTGAGCCTGGTTGTACCGTTGCTGTGGGCCGGGCTGAGGATCAGGGTAAGGGGTCATCAAATAAGGCTGGCACAGGTACCCTCGGTCATCAAGCAGGTAACCATCGAACTCTCCTATGATAATAAAAGGATTCAGTTTACATTTTGAGTTGAAATAGGAGGAAACAAAATATTGATCATAAAAGGAAAGAGCTATACACAATATATAAACTCACCACAGGGAACTTTAGCACTGAGTGTACACTCACATTTCTGAAGCATGCACAGACCCAGGCCACTTCGCTTCCTTCATTCACTGAAGCAGCTGTGATGGGGATGTGTGTGCAGTCTATGCATTTAATCACACCTGGAAACCCTAAAATATATCAAATTGATTGATTAGTGCTTCAAGTTTCAAAGCTTCACACTGCATTAATTATTGCTAGACTGATACCTGCTATTCTGTGAAATTCCTCTTTGAGTAGTCTGGTGGGTCTGTGTTCTGGAAACACTACAAATGTGTATATTCAACATTTCAGTGCCAGAGTGACGTTTCTCACAGCCTGACAGACAGGTTGCCTTTGACACATGCTCCGCATCACCAATGTTATATAAAAAACTGCCACTGGCAAAAAACCAAGGTGCAATACAAGGAATTTGCTCTGAACTGAACGTCCACGATGTGACATGTGAGCGATGTGAGGGCTGAGAATATTGTTCAGATAAATTATTAATGGTGCAGAAAAACAGAAACACTCAAACAAATTCTCATCAGTGTATGATTAAACATCCAGTCGGGGTCTAATAATCTTCTCCCGACAGAGATTTCTGTGGAGTATTTGCACTTCGATATCAATTGGCTTTTCCACAAAAGGACATGCCATGTCTACCACTGCTTTCAGTCTGCAGAAAAAGACTATCAGTGAGCAGATTAGGTTCATGGAGTATGTTGCCATGGTAACTGACTCAGAGTCGAGCTGGCTTTATGAAACCGAAAACCCACAGTTTCCTTCAACTCTGAGTCAATTAACTGAGTTTTCACTAAACCTGCTTCCTGAAACAGGACCCAGGTGTTTCATCACGTTAACATCCACATTATGTTTTTACGGGGGGCGGGGCTAAATACACCTGAAACCTTGTGTGTACGGAAAGCCAGTTTTAGAGTAATACATTTTCAGTTGGTTTGGAAGCTGCTACATCTGAGTTGGAGAATATGAAGGTCAAGGGTGATTCTGACATGAGATCCAGGTGTTGTCCCAGGTGCTAACCCTGTAATTACAGCAAGTAAACACAATAAACGATTGTTGTTTTGTTGTGTTATGTGTCACAGTTTGATAACAAGTGAAACCAGATCCAGTCAAACAGGGTTAGAAACAAGTACTGAAGGATGTGATAAGACCTCCTCTGTTTCTCCACAATGTTCCTGAGCTGGATCAGCCTGGATCAGTGTTGTGGTCTGAGACAGGGTGCAGTCCTCCAGTAGACTTATGTGTTTCTGGATTAATTCAATGTTTGTTGCTGTGTGAGTAAACCAGTCTGAACCTGCTGGTCTGAACTATGTGTTCAAACCAGATCCAGAGGAACTCTACCACCTACTGTGATGAATACAAACCACCACACCTGAACAGACCCAAGGCTGTAGAACTGGTCCAGTTCCCAACCTGGTGACAGGAAGAGGAAGACAGCAGCAGATTGACATCAGCCTTTACCATGACAACATCAACAACAACAACAACAGCTGCACTGAACGGTGAAACATGCAGAGACAAATCTGTCATTAAAGATACAAAATCTGTGTCTTTAATCATCAAGGAGACGCTTGTCAGATCCTTGAAGGACCAGGTTCCGGGTTCTGCCTTGGTCTCCACAGTTCAGGTGTTCATCACTGAAAAGGTGAAGCTGTGAGGAGACAGGTTTCAGAGGATTTTAGAGAGCAGGTCTGGACAGACGACTGGAGGAAAGATCAGGTACACCTTCTCTGACAGTTACAGGTAGAGACGTCCTCAGCAGATCCAGTATTTCACTGAGACGTGTCAGAACAACAAAACCACATAATTTATTTTGCTGCTCTGATGTTGACACCTGTGTCACCTGTCCTCTCTGATCTCATGATGTCACAGTACTACATAGGAAACATTCAGCAGCAGCTTCAGGTTTGTCCACCGCTGACAAGAGGTTCAGGTAAAAACCTGACGCGTTCGGTTCGAATATCGTGCTGGTCTGCTGCGTGGGAGCAGTCCAGATTTAGACTTACCTGAGACTGAGACAAGAGCAGTGCTCAACAGCCCCTGCATCAGACTGGACAACGTCCAGAACTGAAGCATTGTGGGTGTTTATACCCAGAGATCTGCAGCTCTGTCTGGTTACTGGTGAACTTCCTGTTGATAAACTCCGTTTGTTTTTACAAAAACAACAAAGCTCCGTTCTCAGTTTATACCAAAGAGAAAAACTGTTGTTTTAATTCAGATCAGTGAAGATGTATCTATACGGGATTCTGTTCAATAAAAGAAAAACAAACTGAAACTGACCATGTCACAAACATGACCCCCCCCCCCCCCCCCCCACCCCCCCCCCCCCCCCCACCCCCCCCCCCCATCAGTTCTGCTGTGGCAGATCATGTAGTTTGAGAGTCTGTACAGGACCTGGAGTCTGTAAGACCACTGTCCAACCAGAGCAGAGACAATGTTCAACAGCTACAACAGATTCACTGAAGGTGCCACGTTCAGGTCCTGGACTGGACTCAGACTCACAGAGCTCAGATCAGATCTGTAAACCTTGATCAGGTCGTCCCTCTTTAACAGAACATTCTCAGGTCCAGGTCTCTGGGTTCCTGACATGAGGGCCAATTTATTTTGTAGTGGAGGTTCAGGGACAAGTGGCCTGGGCAGCATCTTATCTGATGGAGTCTGTGGTGTTCAGGGCCCCTGGTGTCTGTCCATCAGAAGTGGACGTGTCCCGTGTGGGGACTGGGTGGTGGTCCTCCAGGGTTTGCATCCTGGAGCAGGTTTCTGGCCAGCTGCCTGCTGACTGGGTAGTTCTGGGCCAGAGACTCATCAGTCCACTCTGTCCTGGACAGCAACTGGTCCATGTGAGGCCCTGGGGCCCTATGGGGAAGTGGATATGGACTGATAATGGGGTCTCGCTCCACAAGTGAGTGTCCTGGGGCTCGATGAGACCCATCAGGTTCATAAGGTGTACCCGTCAGTATAGATGTGTCCTGATCCAGTGTTGTCTGCAGTCCCTGGGTCTGCTGGTCCATTTGGTACAGATGCTTCTTATGGACCTGATGATGGTCCTGATGGTCTAGTCCTACATTGCACAATTGCTTTTTGTGAATCTGAAGGTGGTCCTGGTGGTCCAACTGGATTTGGTACTGCTGTTTCTTCTGGTTCTGAATGTTGTCCTGGTCCTGGTGGTCCATCTGGGCATGATACTGCTGTTTCTTCTGGTTCTGGGTGCGGTCCTTACCCTGTTGGTCCATTTGGGCCTGGTAGTGCTGCTGCTGCTGTTTCCTCTGGCTTTGGTCTTGTTGGTTCTGGTTCTGGTGTTCATGTTTTTCTTGAAGGTCCATCTGGGCGTGGAATTGCTGCTTCTTTTGCGTCTGGATTTGATTGTGGACCTGGTTCTTTATGTCTTTCCAGTGTCGCCCTCTGAGGACAGGCTCCAGGTCCAGGCAGCGCTGACAGACCTCCTTCCCCGGTACTGATTGGACAAGCACATGGACTCCCAACTGTCTCCAGACCGCCTCCTTCTCTGCAGATGACCATGGGCGGCGTCGGACCTTCCTGGGAGACACAGGGACTGAAAGACAGACAGAAAGGTGAAACAAAAACCCAGGTCCTTAACGACCAGACTGAACATATTAGTAAGGGATTCATTCATGAATCCAGGAGGACCCACCTGTGATAGGAGTCGACAGTCTGGACTCTGGTGGAGTCATGGAGGTCATAGGAGTGTTACTGCTCTTTGATGGGACTACAGACAGGTAGAGAGATAGACAGAGGTCAAATAGCACCACCTACTGACAACTTACCTGATGACAGACTCTGTGCAGGGATCAAAGGTTTTTAGATTCAGGGATGAAACTTCATGGTTAAAATCTGGTCTATAACCTGTGGTCAGATCTGGGATTGAGGATCAGGTTCATGATGAGAGGTCAATGGTCAGTGTTGGGCTTCAGGGGTCTCAATTAGTGGTAGATTACGTATCCATTGGTCAGATTTAAGAATTCAGGAGTAGGGACGTCAACTAAACGATGAAACAACTGCCCTTGGTCGTCGGCCTCAGAAATATGAGTCAGTTAAACTGATAATTTCTTAGATGACAGATCAGGATAAAATCAACTTTATTCAGACCTCAAAGGACGACAGGTGTCAGACCTGTCTCTGTCTCAGTAACACTCTGAGATCAGAACACAGATCTGTTCTCTCTGTTGGTTCTGGTCTGGTTTCATTGCTGCAGACGACACTTTACAGCCCAAGAAGTTTAGAGAGACTTACAGTTAGGCCCAGAAATATGTGACAGTGACAGTGACACAATCTTCATGATTTGGGCTCTGCATGCCACCACATTGGATTTGAAATGAAACAACTACAACGGAATTGAAGTGCAGACATTAAGGTTTAATTCAAGGGGTTGAACAAAAATATATGATTAAACATGTAGGAATTGTAGCTATTTTTATGCAAACACTCCTCATTTCAGGGGCTCAAAAGTAATTGGACAAATAAACATAACCCTAAGTAAAATGTTACTTTTCAATATTTTGTTGAGAATCCTTTGCAGGCAATGACTGCCTGAAGTCTGGAACCCATGGACATCACCAAATGCTGGGTTTCCTCCTTTGTGATGCTTTGCCAGGCCTTTACTGCAGCTGTCTTCAGTTGTTGCCTGTTTGTGGGTCTTTCTGCCTTAAGTTTTGTCTTGAGCAAGTGAAATGCATGCTTGATTGGGTTGACATCTGGTGATTGACTCGGCCATTGCAGAATATTCCACTTCTTTGCTTTAAAAAACTCCTGGGTTGCTTTTGCAATATGTTTTGGATCATTGTCCATCTGTACTGTGAAGCGCCATCCAATCAACTTTGCTGCATTTGGCTGAATCTGAGCAGAAAGTATATCCCTATACACTTCAGAATTCATCCGGCTGCTTCTGTCTTTTGTCACATCATCAATAAACACAAGTGACCCAGTGCCATTGGAAGCCATGCATGCCCATGCCATCACACTGCCTCCACCAGGTTTTACAGAAGATGTGGTGTGCTTTGGATCATGAGCTGTTCCAATTCTTCTCCAAACTTTCTTCTTCCCATCATTCTGGTACAGGTTGATCTTAGTCTCATCTGTCCAAAGAATGCTGTTGTTCCAGAACTAGGTTGGCTTCTTCAGGTGTTTTTTGGCAAAGTCAATTCTGGCCTTTCTATTTTTGAGGCTGATTAATGGTTTGCACCTTGTGGTGAATCCTTTGTATTTACTCTCATGAAGTCTTCTCTTTATAGTAGACTTAGATACTGATACACCTACTTCCTGGAGAGTGTTCTTCACTCGAGTGGATGTTGTGAAGGGGTTTTTCTTCACCATGGAAAGGATTCTGCGATCATCCACCACTGTTGTCTTCTGTGGACGTCCAGGCCTTTTTGAGTTCCCAAGCTCACCAGTGCACTCTTTTTTTCTCAGAATGTACCAAACTGTTGATTTGGCCACTCCTAACATTTCTGCTATCCCTCTGATGGATTTCTTCTTTTTTCTCAGCCTCAGGATGGTCTGTTTCACCTCTATTGAGAGCTCCTTTGACCACATGTTGTGTGTTCACAGCAACAGCTTCCAAATGCAAACGCCACACCTGGAATCAACTCCAGACCTTTTAACTGCTTAATTGATGACAGTTTAATGCAGCCTTGTTTTTTTTTTTTTTTGCAGCCTTCTAAGTCAATTGTCCAATTACTTTTGGTCCCTTGAAAAAGAGGCAGCTACGTATTAAAGAGCTGTAATTCCTAAACCCTTGCTCCAATTTGGATGTGAATACTCTCAAATTACATCTGAGAGTCTGTACTTTAAGCACATATTGATTATATAATTGTATCCTGAATATGTTTTCATAAACAGCTAAAATAACAAAACTTGTGTCACTGTCCAAATATTTCTGGACCTAATTGTATATGTGAAACCATGATTTAAAAGTTTCACTAAAATAAACCTTGTATTTTCTACTCAATAATACTGTAACTGTTATTATTGTTTCACTGTTTTTGGAGGGAAACAGAGAGTGTTATTAGACTGAAGTGATCTTGTACTGGGTTGATCAGATAGCTGCAAAATCAAGCACAAACTTTATCTAGAGCTGTGACATCACAACCACACCCACTTAGGAGAAAGGATGTGTACACCATTTCATACCATTGGTGCTGCCTGTAATGCTTATCTTCTGTATAGAGAATCTTTGTTGGGGGTTGCTGATCAGAGGTGAGGGTCAGGACTCACCCTGTGGTCTTGGGTCAGGCTCTGGACCCAGCTCTTTCTGTTTCTTCTCGTTCCTTGATTGGACGGGCCGTCTCTTCAGCCTGGCTCCTCCTTCTGGGTCGACTGGAGGGAAAACAACAGTTGGTGGATTAATGGCGTATGAACCTGTCGTTAGTTCGTCTTACGCCCCCTGGTGAACTCTTATAAAACCTAAAACACCCCAGTGAGGAGTAAGACCTGCACCCCATCAGAGACAGTCCGGAGGGTCGACCCAGGTCTTACCTGTGTCAGGGTCAGGGTTCAACAGCTCTAGGTTGTCCCACTCTCGTCCCAGCATGTGATAGAAGTCGGTGGTTTTGGCGGCAGACTCCCAGTCTCCGTCCTGCAGACTCTCTCCGATGGCAATCTCACAAACTGTCTTCAGTGTTGTCTTCACCGCCAGTGGAGGGCGGCTCCACCGGTAACCAGAAGCCTTTCTGGCAGCAGCCAGTGCCAGGCTCAGGCGGCCTGGAGCCAGGATGTCCTGCAGGGTCTGAACATCGGAGTCCAGAGATTTAGCAGCCAGCAGGAACCTGCCGAGCTCCCTCAGTTTCTGACTGACGTAATCGTACCTCTTCTGGCTGCCATCTTGGTTCCCCATCAGCTTGTTTCCATATTTACAGATCAACCAATCAGATTTGACCTGGATAGAGTGTGGAGGAGCAGGATTAACAAAGCCAGGTAGAACGACAGACAGGTACACAGACAGGTGGACAGACATACAGACCTGATGCGAGATGTGGTCCTGGTTCATGCGGTGCAGGACTTCGCTGCAGCTCTCAGACGCTCCACTGGAAATCGGGAGGAGGCGGGACGCTGCAGCCTGGACCCTGCAGCGCTTCCTTCGCCGGTCTGCCTCAGGGTCAGAGGTCACATTTTCGTCCCCACGTGGTTGAGAGGTAATGGATCGTTTGGACCCGGTCTCAGAGGTCCTGGTCTGGCCTGTTGTGGCTGCGTTCTCTGAGGGGTCAGCTGGTGTGTCCTCCGTGGACTTGGAGGTCCTGTTGTCTGCTCGATCACAGACCAACTCCCCTGTGGAGTCAGAGCTTGGGTCCTTTGTGGTCTCAGAGGTGGTCTGTGCTGTGGGGGGGTCAGAGGCCAGCTTCTTACGACAGGACGCCTGATGTTTCCACAGGTCAGAGCGAAGGAAGAAACCGAGGCAGAGCGGGCAGGGCAGGTAGTTCCTCACGTCAACTTCCTCTGAGGGCTGACGACATGGGACAATCTCACCACTGCCCTGTCTGATCACCTGAGGGAAAGACAGACAGCAGATAGAGAGACAGACAGGTAAACAGACAGTAAGACAGATAAACAAACAGTTTCAGGTAAACGTACCTCGATATTGTGCAGGTAGTTGCCCCTGCAGCGCAGGTGCTCAAGCAGTAGGTGCCGTTGTTTGGAGCCTGTCGGCAGCGCGCTGGCAGCCATCACTTCCTGTTGGTCGGCGTGTTTCCTCAGCAGGTGACGAGCGATCTTTACCTGCGGACGCCGACAGAACACGCAGTAGTGTTTCTTATCCCACCGCCGCTTCCCACCAGTCCACATCCTCTTCACAGTCACACCCTCCTTCTTCTCCTCTGGACCCCTCCTCTTTTCCTTCTGACCACGCCTCCTCTCACCTGGGCCCCACCGCTTGTCCACAGGGCCTCGTCTCTTCCCTCTCTGACTCCGCCTCCCTATGGTGGCAGCAGCTCGACGGCTGGGTCTCCGGGCAGCAGGTTTGGATGACTCCTCCTCAGCAGAGGAGGTGTGGTCTGAAACGGGGACCTCCATCTTGTTCGCCATAGCTCGGTTAGACCTCCGTGGTGACAGCGGTCACTACGGCAACAGAAAACCTGGTGATCAAACAGACAGGTGAACTTCAACATGGTGCAGGCAGGTGTGATGATTTCAGGAGAGACTGAACCTCTGCAAAACGACAGATCAGATCAGGTAATCAGTCAAACTGGACCACAAAGACACAATCAGACTCTAACAGCGGCATTTACAGTTGACAACATGGAGGAGCGCTTCTCCAGACTCCATACAAATACCTGGTAGTTTAAGACTTCTCCACTGTTCTGCGCCAAAACCAACTTCCAACAAACACATACAAAAGTTTCATAAACAGTTAGCTGTTACTTTTGCGGCATGAACCAAATAAACAGTTATTACTGGGACAAACGTTTGACTTAAAATTAGGGCTGAAAAGATTAATCAAGAAACTCGAATAACTCAGTTAATAAAAAATTCTCAATGCAAAGAATTTGTGTTGGCGCTTTGTTTAATTCATAGGCTAAATGAAAGGGGCTGTTGTGTACTTTTAAGTTGAAATTGTCTATTACTCCCGGCGCACAATGTGTTTATGTTGCTGATAGGTGACGTGAAGTGCGCATGATTTAGAGGCGCCAGTTGCATTCGGAAAATTAGGAAAATGGGGGAAAGAGAGTGACGTGATGACTTGGAGTTGAACGAGGAGAAACACAACAGAAAGCAACAGAAATTGTAAAAGGTTTGGGATAATTTTGAACAGGTGGAGGATGAATGTTTTCAAAAGATGTTTTTAACACCCTCTCTACCTTTTAGGGCTGGCTCGGGTATGTCCTGACCCATCCCTTAGTTATGCTGCTATAGAGCTAGACTGCTGGGGGATTCCCATGATTCACTGGGCGCGCTCTCTCTCTCGATTACTTTATGCCATTAACTTTGTATTTTTTTCCTCTCCCGTAGTTTGTGCTTCTCCTCTCTCTGTCCTCATTCTGCAGGTCTCTCTGCCTCTGGAGCAGCAGGATCCAGATCCACCACTACTCATCATTACTATTAACCACTGTTATCTATCATTATTATTGATAACACCATTACCTACACAGCTGTTCCTGCTCTCTCTCTCTCTCTCTTTCTCTCTCTTTTCTCCTCTCTCCTCCCCCACCCCCCCTTTTTTATCTCCTCCTAAACCCAACCGGTCAAGGCAGACCCCCCCCCCACCCTGAGCCCGGTTCTGTTGGAGGTTTTTTTCCTGTTAAAGGGAGTTTTTCCTCCCACCGTTGCCAAGCGCTGCTCTTTGTGGGAACTGTTGGGTTTTTCTCTGTAACAAAGTGAGGTCTTGACCTGACCCTGTAAAGTGCCTCGAGATAATGTATATTATGATTTGGCGCTATACAAATAGAATTGACTTGAATTGAATTGAATTAACTTTCAACCCGAGGTACTCGATTCCTTCACGGACACACTTCATAAAAATGATGGAGAAAAAGTATGGCGAAATCACAGGCAAGCTTCAAAACACTCTCAAGGGGACAGACAGCATATGAGGACCCAAGATGTAAGTACTCGCTGGCACAGTACTTATCACATGTTGTCCAGGCTGCTGGAACAAAGATGGCCAGTAACTGCTGCACTCTTGGACCCAGCTGTAACTCCTAGAGGAAAACACCATTACCTTGATCTCAAGCCTGAACAGTGGACCCTACTTGAGGAGCTGAACCAGACCCTTGAGCCATTTGAAGGAGCCACAATGTTTTTGAGTAGGCAACAATATGTTACCTTCTCTGCACTTCCACATCTAGTGGAAAGCCTGAAGAAGTCCATACAGAGCTCAGCTTTTGAGACTGCACCAGTGAGCTCATACCAGGCTCATGTACAGGAACAGATCATAGGAAGATGGCAAGGGCTATCCGTTTTTCAGCCTGAATCACCAAACACTGTCTTAATTGCTGCTGCTTTGGATCCCAGGTTTAGAAAACTCAAGTTCCTGCCTGCTGATGAAGCATTCAAGGTCCAGACCGCAGTACAGGGAATGGCACTTGCTGCAAAAAAGGAAACAAGGCAGCCCAACAAAAATGAAAATGGAGCTACCGGCACAGCACAAGTCAAGCCAGTAATGGATGTCAAGGATCCAACATCATTCCTCAGCAACATACTAGGATCATCAGATTCAAGCACAAGTGATGAAGAAGATGAGAAACAGCAGTTAAACGAAAATGTGCAGAAAGAGGTCTTGATGTATTTTGGAGAACAGCCACTGTCCAAGAAAGAAAATCCACTGTCATGGTGGAAAACAAACACAGCTCACTATCCAACACTGGTAAGTTTGGCTAAGTCCTTTCTGTGTATTCCAGCTACATCCACACCACTGGAGCAGTGTTTTCTGCTGCCGGAGACATCGCATCAAAGCGCAGGGCAAGCCTCAGTTCTGAGCATGTTGATATACAGACCGGTGGCACTGACCTCTCACATCATGAAGGTCATGGAGAGACTGGTCCTGGCACACCTTAGACCGCTGATGTGCCCATCACAAGACCCCCTGCAGTTCGCATACCAGCCCCATGTTGGGGTGGATGATGCAATCATCTACCTGCTGCAGAAGGCTTACTCCTCCCTGGACAGACCTGACACCTCAGTCCGCTTCATGTTCTTTGACTTCTCCAGCGCCTTTAACACCATCCAGCCCAGACTGCTGAAGGCCAAACTGGAGAACATGCGGGTGGGTGCTCCCCTCGTCACTTGGGTTGATGACTATCTGACGGGCAGACCGCAGTTTGTGAGATTACGGAACTGTGTGTCTGGCCGTCTGATCAGTAACACGGGTAACGGGATGACACGGCCATTGTGGGGTGTGTAGAGGGAGGGAGGGAGGCTGAGTACAGGGACCTGGTCGAGCGCTTTGTGAAGTGGTGTGGTGAGAACCACCTACAGCTGAATGTGGCAAAGACGAAGGAGATGGTGGTGGACTTCAGGAGGAACAAGCCCCTGCCCTCTCCTGTCTGCATCAGTGGGAGGGATGTGGATTTAGTGGCCTCATACAAGTACCTGGGTGTAACACTGGACAATAAACTGGACTGGTCCACCAATACAGAGGCCATCTACAAGAAGGGTCAGAGCCGGCTTTACTTCTTGAGGAGGCTCAGGTCTTTTCATGTCTGCAACAAGATGCTGCAGATGTTCTATCAGTCTGTTGTGGCGAGCACCATCTTCTTTGCTGCGGTGTCCTGGGGTGCGGGCATCAAGGCAAAGGACGCCAAGAGACTGAACAAACTCATCAAAAAGGCAGAGTCTGTTGTTGGCTATAAACTTGTCACCCTGGAGGAGGTGGTGGAGGAAAGGATGCTGGCAAAACTGCTGGCAATCATGGACAATCCCTCTCACCCCCTCCACAAAACACTGGACAAGCTGAAGAGCAGCTTCAGCAACAGACTCATCCAACCCCGCTGCTCTAAGGAACGATACAGGAAATCGTTCCTACCTACTGTGATCAGACTGTACAACTCATCTACCTCTGTCAGAGCCAAGATGACACAAGATGACTTGTCACCCTTTGCACTCTAAATTCACACAATATTTGTATCCATCTTTTTGCACTTCCCATTTACATATGCATATACATAGTATATTATTATTTATATCTGCCATTCCGTATTTCTATTTCTTTCTGTCTACCTCTGTATTCTATTCTATTGTATATTTTGTATTATAATACACCGGACTACTGTGACAAACTAATTTCCCTTTGGGGATGAATAAAGTAATCTATCTATCTATCTATCTATCTATCTATCTATGCTAACATGCTTCATTGCAACCATCACATGCTCCATTAGTGGTTTGTACACACACACACACACACACACACACACACACACATATATATACCATGTTTACCTTATCCAGGAGATATTATCCTGCCAGAAGTCTTTTTTTCTCTCTGCAAATGTCAGAGATTTCCAAAAAGCCTTGTGTTACACCTGAGCTGTTAGGTTGAAACTCATGGTTTGTAAAGTCTGAAAGTTAAATTGGATGAACTTAATGGTAATGTGTAGTTCTTATTTAAATTCATACCTTAGTCTTTCAGCTGTATGTGTACCTTTCAAAAGTAATTTGAAACTTTTTATATATGTATTTTCTTTTATATTTTTGTCTAATTTTTATATATGTTTTTCTTCTATATTTTCCCCCCTAATATTTTACTTAAACCTCAGAAAGACATAGGACACTCAAATACTCTAAATGGGTTTAGTTTGTACATATAATATTGTTATATGAAACAAAAAAGTAATAAAACTGCAGATTTTCTGAAATGAAAACAAATGAGTTGTTCATTTTATGAGACCTGTCTGCTTTTCACTTTGTGATTTTACTCTCTCTTTAGAGAGTCTAAATATTTCTTATCCAATTAGTCGATTAATCGATGGAATACTCGGTAGATTACTCGATTACTACAATAATCGTTAGCTGCAGCCCCACTTCAAATACCGAGTCTGGTCTTAGATTCCCGCCCTCCCGCGGTGAGCAGGACGGACCTGTTTAATAACAATAATAACAACGTGACAATAATAATAATAATTAATAATAATTAACGGGGTCGTTGTTAAACGGTATGAAACCCGACATTACAACAAGTCTCCGGTCCTGCTCCAGATGTAACAGTCAGCGAGCCAACACTGGAGTTCGGGGCTAGCTCCTCTCCACCGCTCAGCTGTCGGACTAGAACCGGTCCAGGACCGGGTTTCTTTGTTTCCACGGCGGTTATACTGACCGACACTAACCGATAACGATGGCCAGTGTTTGTGGAGGTCAGAGAGCGGACAGGACACCGCCGGAGCAGGGCGGGTCCGATAATGGAAGCCGTTCGCCGTCAGACTACATGCTAACGGCTAGCGAGGCTAACGGCAGCGTCGCCGCTGTTAGCATTTCAGGAGCTAACGTGTAGCTACCGTAAACCGCTTCAGTTAAAACATCACAGCTGCTAACAAAGTGTCGGGGACAGAGAGCTCACCTGTGAAGCTGGGACAGTCCTCACCCCGCGGACTGAGACTCGGCTTCTTCTTCGCTCTGTGGTTTAACAGAGGACCGAGGTCGTTTCCGCCTCCTGGCGCCGCGGAGAGGAACCACACCCAGACAGAGGAGGCCATGATCCCGCTCCTTACTTCACACTGCTTTTATCTGACAGCTGCTTAAACCTTTAATGAACAGGTCAGTGACTTCACCAACATGTCTGATACATCTGAACATGCCCCAAAACCCACGGAACAGATTCCTGCTCAGATCCTGGTCTGGTTTGATCCAGAAAACCTCCACAGTGAGTTCAGTTGTTTGTGTTGTATCTGCAGACCAGGCACTGGTCCAGTGAAACACAGGAGAGTGAGAGTAAACCTGCCTGGATATGTAACTGCTGCTGTTTAAAACATGAAAGTTTCTACTGCAACTTTATCAAAGGGCTGATGGTGTTTATTATTATTATTATTGTTGTTGTTGTTGTTGTTGTTGTTGTAGCTGTAGTAGTTGTACTTGTAGTAGTGAAAGCATTAGTATATATTGTACGTTTTTTCCAGATTTACCACAACTCACTGCCTCCATCTTATGTATAAATGTTTTTAGTCTTTTATTTTGAAGGGCCCTGGTATGATGGCGGTCTTCAGTGCTGCTGTTTCTGTATGTGGACACCAGTCACAGCACGTCCACCTGATGAAACCAGGTGGGTGTCAGGTTCCCTGAGCTCAGAGCAGATCATTGACAGAGTGGGGGTAGGAGGACAGGTGAAGACAGGAGGACAAGTAGAGACAGCTTGAGGCAGGACACAGTGATGTCACAATAGCCCACACCTGGGCGACACCTGAAAATGCAGCCTGACTGACTCAGACCATCTCTCTGATCCCTCACCATCCTTCAGACCAGAGACGCAGCAGCAGCCACTGTCTCGTCCCTGCAGGACAGAGGTCCTGTTCAGACCTGGTAGAGGTTCAGGAAATCCTGTGTCCCCTCTGTCATCAGACTGATCAGCACCTCATCACAACCTCACTGTTAGTGTAAACATGTCACTGGACCATTGAATTTCCCCAGGGGATGAATACAGTATTATATCCTATCCTGTCCTATAGGCAGCAGCTTTGTACCTGTCTGTGGTCTCACCTGCCCCCCCGAGTCCAGGACTGTGTGATCATGTTCAGTAAAACCAGACACATATTTTTGTAAAAGAAGTCCAGTTCAGAGGAAATGATGTCACCTGAACTGACGTCACCGCCCTCTGCTGAGGGAGAGGCTCAGCCCGCTCTCTGCAGAAGGGGGAGGAGACTGGGAGAACCCCCCCCGGAGGAGGCGGCTCCTGCTGATAAAAGCCTCAGTGGTATCATGGTGTCAGTGTGATCGGTGTGAGCGCGAGGACACGATGGACAGACTACAGGTGAGTGCAGACAGGTGACAGCTGCTGTTAGTGTATCATCATAGCATCTACTGATCTATTGTCATGTTATTCTACTGTACTCTTCTGCTCAGGCAGACCTGGATGTAGGGGGGTCAACATCTAAATGGTCTGACATGAAATAACATAAAGATTGTAACTTCAAAAGTCCTACAGCCAGTCTGAGTCTCTGTGAGGGTCTGATTCTCTTTCAGGGTCTGAGTCTCTGTGGGGGTTTGGAGTCTGAGTGTGGAGGCTTTGAGTTCTGTCAGGGTTTTGACTCTTGTGTCTCTGTTGTTGTTTCAAGTCTTGTGGTGGTCTTGAGTCCTGTGGGGGTTTTGAGTGTCTTTGTGGTCATGTTATAGTCTCTGATTTTTTAAATTCATTAAGTTTTTGTAAACCTGAAATTTTGAATGTTTTATTTAAACTGTTTTTCGGTCCCTTTGATAATGTGGCCTAGGTCTGTCTCCAGTCAGTCAGGTTATGAGAAACATGAGTCTGACTTTATCTAAATGTAGTGAAAATGGCCTTTGTCTGATGTCACATACCTGAAACCTGGTTTTAATGGGTCTTTTGAGTCCTGCTGATCTAGTCCAGGTCTGACAGGTCTGAGTCCGGTGGATTTTGGTGTAGATCTGGTCTAATGTGGTCTGTGAACTGTCCCTGAACTCAGCACTTAGTACAGTTTATGAGTTTATGAGTGGTGAAAGATGCCTGAATGCAGCACATGTCCTAGTGTTATAGCACAGACAGGTGTGTCTGGAGGAGGCGGGGCTTCTTCAGGTATGCAGGTGACCAGTCATTGTAGTGTTTGTTGCTAGGAGACAGACACAAAGAGAGTGATGACAACACAATCAGGGTTTACTTTCAGATTTCTCTTGAATATCTCAGTGATGGATTTAAGACTCTTTGTGGTTTGAGTCTCTGAGGTGCTTTTGAGTCTCTGAGGTGGTTTGAGTCTCTGAGGTGCTTTTGAGTCTCTTTGCTGGTCCTGCAAGAGAGGCAGTGACAGCTTTCACACCAAGAGGTGTAATGACAATGAGCCAGATTTAGCTGGTTTCTATCAGGGACACCTTTACCTGAATGAGTCTCTGTTTGATTCCAGGTGAGCATCACATGTCTGCTACTGAAGGTGACCTTTGAACCCAGCAGTGCAGGACTTCTGCAGAACCCCAGCAGATGTCCAACATGTCCAGAAGGTAATAAAATAAAAACCAGTCACAGCCAGATCCTGATGATCCTTCATGTTTAAAATCTGAAAGTTTATGACAGCTTCAGACCTCAGACTACAGACTTCAGACTACATTTTACAGACTAGAGACTACAGACTACAGACTACAGAGTGTAACAGACTGTAGACTTAAGACCAGAGACTACAGACTAGAGACTAGAAATTTAAGACTACAGACTATAGATCACAGACTTTAGACTTCAGACTACAGACTACAGACTTTAGACTTAAGACTTAAGACTTAAGACTTCAAACTACAGACTACAGACTACAAACTACAATCATCAGATTACAGACTACTGACTACAGACTTCACACTTCAGACTATAGATTACAGACTTCAGACTACAGACTTCAGACTTCAAACTACAGACCATATACTTAAGACTAGAGACTAGAGAGTAAATACTACAGACTAGAGACTTCAGACTACATACTTTAGGCTTCAGACTAAAGACTACAGACTGTAGCAGACTATAGACTGCAGACTACAGAATTCAGACTTCACACTATGGACTACAGACTACAGACTTCACACTGTCAGACTACAGACTTCAAACTACAGGCTACGTATATCAGACTTCAGATTTAAAACTTCAGACTACAGATTATATATTTCAGACTAGATATTTGAGACTTAATATTTAAGATTTCAGATTGCATATTTGAGACTACAGACTACAGATTACAGACTTTAGACTACAGACCTCAGACTTCAGACTACAGTCTCTCTAACGTCAGATGTTTGTGATTCTCAGGTTACTTTGTGCTGCAGAACTGTACTGTGACTCCCGATGGGGGAGTAGGAGTCCGATGTGAACCGTGCACTGACTGCTCAGGTAAACACACCAACAACAGGATCATACTCATCAAACATGTTTCTAAACCAGTTTCACTGCAGGCTGGACCTGGGGCTCTGTTCATTATTCTGACTGATCCTGAACCACAGTCACAGAGACTCAAACATGCTGAAAATACTAAAAATGCAGTTCTGCAGATTATTTTCTCAGTGTCTGGCTCTGACCCTGTGTGTGAGACGAGTCAGACACTGAGTCAAGAATTCCTACAGTTACACAATCTCAGTCTTTCTTGTTTGTGTTTGTAAATTCTGCTGTGAAGCCAAATCCAACAAAACTGATGAGAGCTGCTGTGTTTGTGTTTCAACATCTGTGGACAACGATCAGAGGAGGAACTGACAGAATTTAATCATTTAACACTGCTGTGTTAATGCTGCTCTTTCTTATGTTGGTCAGTCGTTCAGTCAGTCGTTCAGTCAGTGAACTATGAGACTGTAGATGTTTACAGCAGCTGAAGGTTTTAAATGAACATGTCATTATCATTATGATTGTTGTGGTTTATTGATTATTGATTATTTGCTTTTGGTTGTTACTGATTTTTTTCTTCTTTAACTAAGTATTAATAGGTTTAGCCCTCCTCTCTGACTGATTACTGACTGATAATTGATTGATTGATGGGTCCTGTGTCCTCCAGCTGCTGGTCAGGACACTCTGGTGAAGTGCTCGACCTTTGCTGACTCGATGTGTGGAAGCAATACCACATCAACCATCACACCAACAGAGATGCCGACTGAAGTTCCTACAGGTAAACTCACCTGAGTGCAGCTTGTTACCTGTTTGTTTCCTCGGTCTTCCCTGCTCACGCTTTTACTGCAACTCCAGCAGGTTTCACAGGAGGTCCTGGTCCTGGTGTCCTTTACCCTGTCCTTCATCTTATAACTTTCCCTCTTCTTCTTTTATTTCCTCTTGTCCACAGTCTCTGCTCCTGAACCGTGGCTCATCCTCAGTGTGATGTAAGAATCAATCACCTTTAATAATCACTATGATGATATTGTCCTCATAGACCAGGGGGTTAAACAGAGATTAAACCAGAACAGTAAATCTAACTCTGTCTGGTAGTCAAATTCTGGAAGTGGTGCTAATGTAAAACCAGACCAGGTGGTCTCTAACCATTCTGCTACAGTGTCTGGTGAGTCATCTTCTAGTGACCTCATAACCACAATGTGACCCCTCTGGGCTCCTGTACAAACTTGTCTCCGATTGGTTGATCAGATCAGGGTTTTCACCAAAACTCAAATTTTCACCAAAACTCAAATTCTCTGAACCTGATATGGGTGATCAGCGAATCAGCTGTTGACATGTGTTGGGAGGGGGTGGTGGTTTGGGGGGTGGGGTTAACACGTTACTCTGCAATGAAACATGTCTCCGTCTTTTATGGTTTTGTCTCTGCAGACTCGTTTGTGTTTTTCTGATCTTCCTGCTCAGTTTGTTTCTCACCCTGCAGTCCTGTCCAAACCAGCAAGGTAACAAACACAAAGGTAACAAGCTCCGCCCTTGTGACAATGACTTCCTCCCATCAGATCACTGACCCCTCCCCTCCACTGATACACCATGTGGGTTCCTCTGCAGGTCTGGATCTGCTGTGACTGAAGTGGATCTGTCTTTGAAACTTAAATGCAGTTCAAGTGTCTCCCATCAAGACAAACTGCCGCCCGAGACCTCAACCAGACCTGATCCAGCTCTCAACAAGACCAGAGAGTGGCAGCAGGACTGTCTTCCAGGTGTAGACCAGGCCTGGTGCAGCCCATATCCAGTCCAGTTTTAGGTGTAGGTGTATCCCTGGTTCAGTGCAGGTGTAGTGCAGGTTTTATCCGCATGTGGTCTAGGGACAGACGAGTTGTAGTCCCGGTGTAACCCACTTTCAGTGCAGGTGTAGTCCAGGTTTAGTCCAGATTGAGTCCAGGTATAGTATAGGCATAGGTCTCTCACTCTGCTGGTGGAGTGTGGTTCTGCAGACTCTCAGGTTCTATTAAAACCAGCTGTCTGAAAGGGGATGGTGACAAAATCAAACTGAACCCTAGTGAAGATTTTAAGTGGACAACATAGTTTGACCAGCCAGCTGGACTAGTTCCCGACTGTTGATCCATGGCTTCCCACAGACCCGGTACTCTGGTCTGACCAGGTCCTTCAGTCAGACTCTGACTCAGACTCTTGGTGGAAGATTGCGGCCTGTGACTCAAAAACCAAACCAGCTAAAGCTGCCCCATATTCACTCTTCTCATACTCTTCTGGTCCAGACTCTGACCAGTCGAAAAACCTGATCCTGCAGCTGTATTCAGAATCTGTTATGAAATGAAAGTTTTTACTTCATAAATATTTAGGTGTGAACGAAAAAAAATGTTTTTAGATCCTGTTCAGTTACAGCTCAGACAGATCAACAAAGGCCCAAACAACTCATCTGTCTGTCTGCCTGTCTATCTGTTTGTTGTTTGTTTATCTGTCTGTCTGTCTGTCTGTCTGTCTGTCTGTTTGTCGGTCTCTGTTTGTTTGTCTGTCTGTCTCTATTTGTCTGTTTGTCTGTCTGTCTCTATTTGTCTGTTTGTCTGTCTGTCAGTCTGTCTGTCTGTCTGTCTGTTGTTTGTTTTTCTGTCTGTCTGTCTGTCTGTTTGTTGTTTGTTTTTCTGTCCATTTGTCGGTCTCTGTCTCTGTTTGTCTGTCTGTCTGTTTGTCAGCATCAGGCCAAAGTTTTCTTGATGGTTTAACCTGAAACATTAAATTGAAATAGTTGTCTTTCAGCAGGACTCTGCTGTTTGTTGATATTATCTCCATCAACCTTCAGGTCAAACAAACAAAAACAAAAACACTGGATCCCATAATTTCCCATAATACACCTGAGCCCTTGCAGGGCCACAGAGGACATTATACCCTGTGTAAAATCAGTGGAATGAAGCTTTAATGTAACCTGTGACCCGTTGTCGGTTTACAGCTTGTTGAGTAAGTTTGGGTCAGCTGTAACCATGGTAACAGTGATTGGCTATAACCAGGGTAACTGCAGTTGTTGTTTTCTTGTTTTGTCTTTGCACGTTGTTCTGTTACTGAGGGTTTACTGTCTTTTATAGTTGTTTATTGTTTTATGATGTGTTTTATGAGTGTGATGAGAGCAGCACCCTCTGGTGGAATAAACTGGTCTCACACAGAAACTCCTTCCTCTCTCACATCTGTTCAATATGAAGACAAACTGTCTTTTTACAGTTGTGTTGAAGTTTTTACATTGATTTGTCTTTAAACTACAAATAAACTGACTCCAGACTTTGTTGTTCCCCATCCTGACAGATCAGGGGCTGAATCTCTGCCCCACTTTAAATCACTGCTGTAAACAGACTTTTGAAAAGTAGCTTTCATTCTTGACTTCAGTGGTTTTCTCCTGGTTTAACGAGGTTTTTCTGTCTGTTGTAGTGATTGTGTCATTTTTACGTAGTTGTGTTTCTCACCTTGTTAACTCTTCACCTGTGTCTGTTATTTTCTTCTATTCTGATGTTTGTTTGACTGTAACTTAGAAACTGTAACTGAAAATACCATATGAATTAATTATTATTCTTACTATTAAATAATGTCTGACCTTCAAACTGAAACAACTTTATTGTATTGTTGTTAAGAACAATGACACTCACACATTAACTCACAGTTTGACACAATGACACTGACCAGGATCAGGACATGTTGTGGGTGGGTGGTCCTCAAAGACAGTTCCTGCCAATCAGAGAGAAACAAACCTCAGCAGAGTACACACACACACACACACACACACACACACACACACACACACACACACTCATTAATAATAATAATGATATCAGTGACACAGCTGTTTAATTAACAGACCAACACAGCTGTGACCAGGTAACACCTGTTCTTTAGACTACTACTACTACTTCCAGTCTCTGTTCTTTGTTCGCTTCATGTCGTTTATAAGATTGATAAATAAAGTTTTTTATGAATGAATAAAGTTTTTGTTAAACGTCTCTCTGGTTCATCAGGACTGAGACTGTCCCGCTTCATAATGTGGTTTTCCTCCGGTCAGTTCAGACTGTAAACCCTGACACAGTCCGGTTGTGAAATCTGAATCTTTTCCAAACCGGATCATCACGTTTAAAATAAACTTTATTTCAACATCCCTGACCCTGAGCGCTCCTCCCCCAGGCTTGCGCCCAACATATTTCGTCAGGAGCTCTGATTGGCTGAGAGGAACCCACCCAACGGGGAGACTCCCGTACGCGTGCGCAGTAGAGGAGTGGGTAAAGCACGTTTGTAAAGTTTAAAATCAGACAGAGTACAGATTCAAGGAGTCAAGTAAAGTTTAGAGAAGACAACACACTGATAGACGGGCAGAGAGAGAGAGAGAGAGAGGCAGAGAGAGAGACAGAGAGAGAGAGAGACAAGCAAAGAGAAACTTCATCCAGGCGGAGACACCGGGACGTCGCAGCGCTCCAAGCCGGGACAAGGAGGGCGACCGCCGGTATGAAGATCGAGTTCGCTCCGCTGAACATCCCGCTGCGGAGGAGACTGCAGACCGCCGCCGTGCTGCAGTGGGTCTTCTCCTTCCTGGCTCTGGGTAAGACACACCTGTCTGTCTCTACACACACCTGTCTGTCTTTATAACACCTCTCTGTCTTTATAACACCTGTGTGTCTCTACCAACATCTGTCTACTGTACAGTCTGTCTCTGTCTGTCTCTACCAACACCTGTCCGTCTCTTTATAACACCTGTCTGTCTCTACCAACACCTGTATGTCTCTCAGCTCAGTGCTGTCTGGCTGCCTTCGTCCTCCTGGTCCTCTCTGATTGGTGGATAGTGGCCCTGCTGTATGCTGGTTGGCTGTGGTTGGACTGGGACACGCCCACCAGTGGGGGTCGGAGGTCACGTTGGGTCAGGAGCTGGAGCATCTGGGAGTACTTCAAGGACTACTTCCCTATAACGGTGAGATCAGGTCTATTGATCTGATCAATCATGATACGCACTGATCAATACCTGATAATTCAGTCGGTCTCATTATTGTTTATTGATTTGTGTCTGCAGCTGATCAAAACTGTTGATCTGGATCCAAAGAAAAACTACATCTTTGGATTTCATCCACATGGTGAGACAATCACCTGTCTGTCTCTCTACCTGTCTGTCTCTCAGGGCTGCTGGGAGCTGTGTTGACCTGTCTGTCTCTCTACCTGTCTGTCTCTCAGGGGTCCTGGTAGCGGGGGGGTTTGGGAACTTCTGTACGGAGGCAACAGGTTTCTCTCGTCTGTTTACTGGACTCAGGCCTCACCTGCTGATGCTGCCGTTCTGGTTCAGAGTCCCGCTCTTCAGAGACTACATCATGTGTGGAGGTACACACCTGTCTGTCCACCTGTCTGTCCACCCGTCTGTCCACCTGATGGCAGCTGGCAGTGCTGCACTGGCTCAAGAGTTTGGCCAATCAGTGAAGATCAGCGTTCTGTTCTTCCTTGTTCTTGCAGTGCGGTCCATCAGGGTTAGAACGACGTTGAAGCGAGTTGGTTCTGTTTTCTCTGACGTCAGGACTTGACTCTGGTCTCATCAGACCAGGACCCTGACAGATCCACGTTTAGGTCTGAAGAGGTTTTAGCTGATACTCTGCTCCGTCTGTGTCTGAGTTTCCAGTCAGCTCTGGGTAAAACTGTGTCAGAGGTCAGTGCGGGAGGAGGCCGAATGCGTGATTGGCTGTCTGTCATTTTTCAGGGTCACATTGTGTCTCAGTGTCTCCTGTTTGGTTTCCTGCTCCCTCTCTAGAGTGAGGACTCTTTGATGTTGTATGTGAAGGTCTGCTAGAGTCTGTGATGGTCTGTGATGGTCTGTTAGAGTCTGTGAAGGTCAGTGATGGTCTGTGATGGTCTGTTAGAGTCTGTGAAGGTCAGTGATGGTCTGTGAAGGTCTGTAATAGTCTGTGAAGGTCAGTGATGGTCTGTGATGGTCTGTGAAGGTCTGTGATGGTCTGTAAAGGTCTGTCATATTCGCAAACTTTATTGAGTAAATCATCAATTTATGTTTTTAGCATCTGAAAAACTACAACTCCCATGAAATAAAACTACAAGTATGGTGGTCAGGGCTCTCAGGTCAGTGGTTCCTATAATACTCATCAGGAAACAAAAACATAACCAATGAATGAACATTAGACCACCTGTCTGTCCGTCTGTCTCTCATCTGTCTGTCCGTCTGTCTGTCTCTCACCTGTCTGTCTGTCCGTCTCTCACCTGTCTGTCTAACTGTCTGTCCGTCTCTCATCTGTTTTTGTCTGTCACCTGTCTGTCTGTCTCTCACCTGTCAGTCTGTCTGTCTGTCTGTCTCTCACCCGTCTGTCTGTTACCTGTCTATCTCTTACCTGTCTTTCTCTCTGTCACCTGTCTGTGTCTCACCTTTCTCTCTCTCTTATTTGTCTGTCTCTCACCTATCTGTCTGTCTGTCTGACTGTGTCTCACCTGTCAGTCTGTCTGTCTGTCTCTCACCTATCTCTCTCTTACCTGTCTGTCTCTCACTTGTCTGTCTGTCAGGTCTGGTGTCGAGCTGTAAGTCCAGCCTGTCGTACCTGGTTAGTCGTCCTGAGGGAGGAAATGTTGCTGTCATCGCAGTGGGCGGAGCTCCAGAGGCTCTGGACGCCCGGCCGGGAGCTTTAACGCTGCAGGTGATGTTCAGAGGTCAAATAAAGCAGTCAGCTGTCAATCAGCTGTCAATCAGCTGTCAATCAGCTGTTAATCCGCTGATACTCTCTCACTTGTCGGTCTTTCTCTAACCTGTCTGTCTGTCTCTAACCTGTCTGTCTGTCTCTAACCTGTCTGTCTCTCTAACCTGTCTGTCTGCCTCTCACCTGTCTGTCTCAGTAGGTTTTCTTTCTCCCCAACTTTAACAAACTCAAACATTAAATGTGTGGAGACAAACTTTATGTTCAACTCAAATGTTTTTATACACAGAACAAAGTGTGAGGAAACACTGAGTGTGTTGGTTTAATTAGCACATTTTAGGAGAATGAATTAACATAAAACTTGGTTTCATTTCTCTTGTAAACTGAGGCTGAACATTCGGTTTTAAGTTAATTATAAATAAATGACTGAAAATGTTTTTTCTTTCAGGTGCTAAACAGGAAGGGCTTCATCAAACTGGCTCTCAAACATGGGTGGGTGGAGCTTATCAAGAGGGTGGGGCTCAGAGGGACAGGGCTATAAATACACTGACTGACTGTTACTGTGTATGCAGGGCTCAGCTGGTTCCAGTCTTTTCTTTTGGAGAGAACGAGTTATTTGATCAGATGGAGAATCCCAACGGCTCTCCTCTGAGGACGCTGCAGGTCAGAGATCACGCCAACAACATCTAAATGAACCTTCCTTTAATGACCATGTTTAGAGAGTCATAATGACTTCATGAAGAAATCTGAGCCAAACAACCAGCCAGAACATCCTTAGAAACCCCTGCAACCACCAGATAACATCTGAGGCAGAACTCAGAAACCACCTTGGACCTCTAATGTTTAACCCATGTAACAGGTCCATAACAACCACCCTATTAGCTGTCCTGGAGTCTACCACCTAGTAACCACTGTGTAACATCTGAGACACAGTTTAGCACACACAAAATAATGTCCTTGCAATCACTTAGCAACCACAGTGTCATCTCAGAAACAATGTACCAGCACAACACAGCAACCACCAAGAAAGACAGAAAGAACTTCAGAGCCATAATAAGGTCCTTGCCATCGGCTAGGAACTGTAACATAGCAACCATGTAATAATTTCCCAACAACCACCAATCAGCAACCTAGAACCATATTGCAACATCTCGAACCCTAAACCTAGTTTGTAGTGTTTGTTTTTAGTGTATGTGATAGATAGATAGATGGATAGATAGATAGATACTTTGTTGTCATTGCCATTAACTTGATGCTGTGATGTGACTGTCAGTATGTTGACCTGTGTCCATAGAACCGGCTGCAGAGCATCATGGGAGTAGCGCTGCCAATCTTTCATGCAAGAGGAGTTTTCCAGTACAGCTTTGGCCTGATGCCGTACAGAAAGTCCATACATACTGTTGGTACGACTCAACATTTATGTAACATTAATGTAACATTAAAGTGACGTCAACCCCATGCTACCCTAACTTAATGTAATGTTAAACCAGATGGATGTCAGTTTCAGATGTTGTGAGTTAGCATCAGTTAGCATCCACTCTGTTTGTTGCCGTGTTTGTTTTGTGTTTTCTCCATGTCTCTCTCTCTCTCTCTCTGTTTTCAGTGGGAAGGCCTATCTCGGTCGCCCAGACTCCCAGTCCCAGCAGTGAGGACATTGAGAATCTTCATAAAGTTTACCTGCAGAGTCTGACTGACCTGTTTGAGCAGCACAAACACACCTACAGCTACAGCAAGGAGCAGCACCTGACGTTTATATGACCTCACATGTATCACCTGATTATAACATGCACGTGACACCTGGCCTTTATAGGACTGTCACATGACTTATCAGCTGTTCATGCTGTGGACGTTAAACCATCAGTTTTAACTGACTGTTCCTCTACTGGACAGCACCATGCTAGCACTGCTAGCAGAGCCCATTGATTTTAATGGGTGATGCTAACACTGGTAGCAGAGCCCATTGATTTTAATGGGTGATGCTAAAACTGCTAGCAGAGCTCATTGATTTCAATGGACAATGTTAATGTCTTTGTCTGTAAGGATGTGTGTTTGTTTCTGTGTAATAAAGTGACATCATATGATGATGTAACAGATGATTGACAGGTGCGTTATTCAGAGGTCTCGTGTGACATCATCAGAAACCAGATGTAGGATGACATCATACAAAAGCTCAATGAAACGACGTTGACATTGTTGCGGTCAACAAGAAGAGATGTAGGGGTCCTCCTTGACAGTGGGAGCTGGTCTACACCTGTACGTGAGGCCCCCAGAGGTCTGACCCACGAATGAGGTTCAACATATCCAGGACAATTCCTGTGATCTGGTTTAACTGAAGCTGGTTATCACCTGGTTCAGGTAACATCATCAGAACCATGAATAAAGTATTAATATGATCTGAGAAGAAACACTGACATCTGCAGGTAAATTCAGTTATAGTGACATAATCAAGGTGAAACGTAAACAAACTAGAGCAGAACAGAAACAACAGAAATAATTTGATTAAAGTCAAACTGAAGATAAACTGTAAATAAGTTTCTGATGATGAATAAACACTGACGTCAGAGGAGGAAGTAGTCCATGTCTGATGACGTCAGTCTGACTGAACTGTCCCTTACAATCATCGTCTGTTGTTTCGTCTGAAACAGTGACCAGCAGAGGCCTCCACAGTAAAAACAGCTCAGACTCCTGAACGATACGTGAACATGTGACTTCAGTTTGAATTAAACTTTATTAACGAGAAAAACACGAGATGGATAGAACAAAAAACAGAGATACCACCTTCCTCCTCCTCCTCCTCCTCCTCCTCCTCCTCTACTGCTCCTCCCTCTCAGACACTCTCACATGCACACGCTTTGCTCGCTCACGGCTCGGTGACGCGCAGAAACTACTGCGAGATGATGATCCGGATCAAACCCCGCGGACCCGGACGTAGGACCTGGACTTGATGATGATGATGATGAAGGCGTTTGCTGCTCGCTCATTGGCTGCTGTGTTTGTTGACAGAGAGGAGGAAGGAGCGGAGGAGACAGAGAAAGAGTTTCGAGAGGAAGAAGAAGAAGAAAGAGGAGACCTTCCCGCCTCCTCTGAACCAACAGAAGAAGAATCGGACTAAAATCAGCTCAAGAAGAAGTTGACGAGTTCCCGCTGAAACTTTTTTGCTCTGTAGACTGTGCGCGCTCCCGCCACCCTGGGCTGCCCTGAGACTGGTGCGCATGCTCTCTGCACAGTTGTGTTTTTTCTGTGTATAATGGACCGATTGTGTCACCGGGCTCAGTGGTGACGTCACTGGGGACAGAGGACCTAGGAACGCGCACGGCTGCTGATCCAGATCATGGCGGAAGCGGCGGGAGCGCGCCTCTGTTGAGTGAACGTGAGTGTTTACAAAGATGACGTCACAGGGTATATTAGTCGATGTCAGACCGTGACGTACTCTATGGTACCTGTCTGATGAGGCCCCGGTCATTAGTGAATTTATTAGTGGTTAATAATCATGTTCTGATGCGTCACAGTTCAGGTATCACCAACACCAGGTCTAAACCTGGTCTGGCTGGACCATGTCATTCAGGTTTGAGACAGGTGATATACAGGGGATGTACAGGGGATGGACAAGTGATGGACAGGTTTGAGACAGGTGATGGACAGGTGATGGACAGGTGATGAACAGGTGATGGACAGGTGATGTACAGGTGATGAACAGGTGATGTACAGGTGATGGACAGGTGATGGACAAGTGATGGACAGGTGATGAACAGGTTTGTAATAGGTGATGGACAGGTTTGAGACAGGTGATGTACAGGTGATGGACAGGGGATGGACAAGTGATGGACAGGTTTGAGACAGGTGATGTACAGGGGATGTACAGGGGATGAACAGGTGATGGACAGGTGATGTACAGGGGATGGACAAGTGATGGACAAGTTTGAGACAGGTGATGTACAGGTGATGGACAGGTGATGTACAAGTGATGGACAGGTGATGGACAGGTTTGTAACAGGTGATGTACAGGTCAGACAAAAGCAGAGTCAACTTTGATTATATTTCACTTCCATGATGTTATTTCATTAAAAAACACACATTTACTTTGTTACTTCCTACATCATTACATAATTATGATGTCACACTGTATTAGTGATCTATCCAATCAGCATGCAGACATTTCAATTCAATTCAAATGACCCAATCACAGGTAGAGCTGCAGTGATGAGTAGACTAATAAAATTTAAATGGAGCAGCTCTGTTGACAGAAAACTGAATTATCTTGATCATTAATTAATCATTGTAGTTACTCTGATCAGAGACATTTTCTGTTCCAGCTTCAGATGAGAAGATTTGATGTTTGTCTTTGTCCTGACGTGATCCTGACCCGAGTGTCTCTGGGTTCAGGACCTGATCTGACACCAGCTGTTCACTCAGACTCAGGGCGGTTTCACCAGGGAAAATCCTGCAGAACCTGAATGCAACACACATGTTAATCCCTGTTGTGCAACAGGCAGTCAACTGAAGCAACCGGCAACAGAACAGTGAGTCAGAGGAAACAGGAAACAGAAGAGGAACAGGAGTCTGAGACGAAAGCTGCAGGGCGAGAGACACTGACCGTAACAGAAGGAGAGAGAGAGAGAGACACTGGATGTGTGGTGAGACAGGTGAACTAACTCTGCAGACAGTCTGTGTTTGTTGTTGTACATTATGAGGACGTGTGAGAACTCACACCATGTTTGGGGACAACAGCAAGTAAACCTGGACTGTATCAGAGTCTAGACCTGGTCCAGGTGAAGATCAGGAGCTGGACTGGTCTCAGAGTCTGGACCTGGTCCAGGTGAAGATCAGGAGCTGGACTGGTATCAGAGTCTAGACCTGGTTCAGGTGAAGATCAGGAGCTGGACTGGTCTCAGAGTCTGGACCTGGTCCAGGTGAAGATCAGGAGCTGGACTGGTCTCAGAGTGAGGATGAGTGCAGGTAAAAAGAGGAGTGGCTTCCAGATCACTAGTGTCACATCAGACTTCAACCAAACTCCAGCTGTCCAATCAGCTCCCAGTGTGGTTCTGACTGTCCTCCAATCAGAGGGCTCCTCCTCCTGCAGTCCTCAGGGAAGCTCCTCCCAGCCTACCACACCCTCTGTGAAGAGGAAATATATCTCCCATGATGCACCTGTTCAAGGGTCAGGGTCTTCCTCCAGATTCAGGGTGGTGAGGCTGGCAGTGGGCAGGGCCAGCAGTGGTGGGCGGGGCGAGCCATATCACCGCGGGCGGTGGACATGCATGGACTTTATGGAGCAACAGGAAGGGGTGGGGTTCAGGCGGGTCATGGACAGCATGAGACACGCCCACTCACTGGAATCCCTGGAGCTGATTGGCCGGGACAGAGTCCATTCCCAGGGCAACACCAATCTGCTCTGTCAGCCAATCAGATGTAGGGAGGGGATGGGGCTCGTACTGCGTAGTGGGCCACCCTCCCCTACACACCAAGAGCCAATCAACATCAGGATCCTGGACCGAAAGCAGCCAATGGGAGTGCAGGGTTTGGACTACACCCCTCCACCACCTTTGCCATGCCCACGAAACATCCCTCCTCCGCTACGATTGGACGTTGATGCTGCAGGAAGGGTACGCACACGCAGACACACAAACTTACAAACATACAAAACATGAGTCAGCTGACTTGAGGAGAGGGAGACGGGGCTTGAAAAGCTGGCGTTGCCATGGAGTTAAACTGTGTCATTGTGTTGTGGTTCAGGACGAGGTGGAGGAGTCAAGTCAGTTTTATTTATACAGCACGAAATCACAACAGAAGTTTAATCAAGACTGTTTCCAATCAGAGGAGATCCAGACCTTCCGTTTACAGTGTTTTACAGAGAACCAACATTTTACACCAAGAGCAGCACAGAGCGACAGTGGCAAGGAGACACTTCCTTTAAGAGGCAGAAACCTCAGAGAGAACCAGGTTCAGGGTGGGAGAGAGAGACAGAGGAACAACAGTATACAAGAATACTGCTACTGATACAGGTATTAGTACGGTATTAATGGCAGCTAATAACAGTAAACATTAGTATTAATATTAATGAATTAGCAGCAGGTGTTGAGCGGGATCGTGGGGCAGTGGGTGGTTTGTAGTTGCAGATCAAGACTCTACAGGTCTGGAGGCAGAAGGACCTGCAGAGAACAACAAGAGGAGAGAAGGGGGGGGGGGGGGGGGCACAACCTGGACACTCATGTCCTTGAGGGAAAAAACAAGCCGTAAGCATAATACAGAGTTTTCAGAAAGTTCACAATAATCTCGTCAGCAGGACCTGGACTCTTCTGTGTCTGTACTGGGTATGAGTGAATTACTGAGGCCACCTGTCAGTGGGAGGATAATAACAGGTACAACACCTGAGGTTGTGGAGGAATATACATCTAACTGAAAGTTAAGGAATAAAAATAAGTTTTAAGTTTGGATTTGAAAGAATGAATTGAGTCAGACTAATGTCAGCAGGGAGGTTGTTCCAGAGCAGAGAGGAAAAGGCTCTGCAGCCAGAAGACGACTGTAGCTCTGAGGACAGGCGGAGCTGCACCATCACTACTGTGACAGTGTGTCTGTCACATCCGGGAGGGAGGGGGAGGGTCACATAAAGAGGGAGGTCATATCCAGAGAGGGTGGGGTCAGAAACAGAGGGGGGTCGGGTTGTGTTCTTGATCGACTAAGCCTTTGCTGCACAGACCTGGATCTGACCTCCAGGTCCAGACTGCTACAGGTTGTACTGCACCTTTAAATCTGTGTTCAAACTATTAAATGTTCTGTGTCTGTCAGTCTGTTCTCAGACAGTCTCACTCTCAGCCCAGCTCCCCCCCTGCTGGATGCTACCACCCCACTCTGACCCCCATTCACACTCCTACACTCTTCAGTCTGGACCAAACCATCTTCAACCTGCCGGGGGACGACAGGTGACTTTCTGTTTGACTTATTACCTGAACCAGGGAGGTTATGATTTTTACCTGCCTGTGTGTCTGTCTGCCTGTCTGTCTGCCTGTCTGTCTGTCTGTCTGTCTGTCTGCCTGCCTGCCTGCTTGCCTGTCTGCCTGCCTGCCTGTCTCCCTGCCTGACTGTCGGTGTGTCTGGCTGTCTGTCTGTCTGTCTGCCTGACTGTCTGTCTGTCTGTCTGTCTGTCTGTCTGCCTGTCTGTCTGTCTGCAGGATTACTCAAAAATACTGAACCGATTTGCTCCAGACTTGGAGGATTGGATCCTGGTTCAGGGGAGAACTCATTATGTATTGGTGCTGATCTGGTTAAAAGGGCAGATCCTGGATTTTTTAAAATCACAACATTGTTAGATAGTTCAGGATTTGTAAACTCAGAGTTCAGGTTTTTTGTAACTCAGAGTTTGCTAAACCTGGTTCAGGCCTCAGGAGGTTTTGTTGTGATGACGCCGTGAGTGTGGCTCTGATAACATGTTTTCTAAACACCAACCACATCCCCGTCACTGTGCAGCATTGAGGCTTCAGGTCCTTCAGGTCTGTCCTGGTCTGACTGGGACTCACAGGTTCAGCTCCTCTACATACACAACACATAGTCTCTCTCCACATGTCAGCTGATTGTCAGAGCTGTTGAAATAGACCTGTATGTGTGTGTGTGTGTGTGTGTGTGTGTGTGTGTGTGTGTTTGTTGGATTAAGAACCAGTTGAACAGAGGAACCATTCATTCTGCGTTGGTCTCATATTCGATCCTGATTGGCTCCAAACCACTTTGACATCATCTTCCCATTGTAAGCCTGACCACTGAGAACAAACTCCAACCTCAGCCTCTGACACACAGAGAAACATCAAATAAATCACAAACTTTAACCTTTGACCTTTGACCTTTCACTGTAAATCAGTGTTGACCTTGGAAACTGAAAAACATTTTCAGTTCAGGTTATTTTCCTGATGATTCTCTACTTGTCTCTCAGAACATGACACAGTGTTAACTGAGGAGGTGGTTTCAGTCTGTGTTTCTGTCTGAGTGGGCCGCAGCAGAATGTCACCGCCGCGCTCCTATTGGCTGTGACAGTGAGTAGGCAGGAGCTGGAATGAGACAGTAGCCAATCAGAGAGCAGAGAGTGAGTGTGTGTGGGAGAGAGAGAGAGGTCGGGTCACTCTGGTTTACAGAAAACACTGAGTTTTAGTTTGAAGTCAATATCTGGACAAGGTCTCAGGACCTGTTAATGAGGGACAGACCAGTATGACTGGGACCTCAACGAGGGACAGAGGACAATATCAGGGGACAGCAAAAAGTCTGGACTTTAACGAAGGACGTCAGACCTTCATGAAGTACAGGAGACTTTAGGAGACATCAGACCTGAACATGGGATCAAAAAGAATCTGGTTCTTGAGGGGACAGAGAACTTAAAGAGGGACTTGAGACCTGAATGAAAGACGGGGACGTTAACGAGTCTCTGAGGACCTGAACACGAGACAACGAAGAATCTGGACCTTAATGAGGGACAAGACTCAACAGTGGATTGGTTTCTGTGATTGGACAGCCTTTCTATTACTTCCTGATTGGATGATCCGAATTGTGATTGGTCAGCATGTTGTTGCAGTGGCTGAGCTCTGATTGGATGATAATGTTTAACGGTGGGCTGTGATTGGTTGGAGATGTTTGGTGGTGTAAAGACAATTATTTCAGGGCGACAGCAGCCATCTGACCCCGCCCCCCATCCCCTTCCTCAGCGGCGTCCTCCGTCCACCCCGCCCCTCCCGATGAGGAATCTGTTGACACCTGTTGTGTTACGGGATCACAGAAAGGTCAGAGATCGTGGATCAGGTGTCAGGGAGTCATGGCCAAGCTCCAGGCCAACACCACCCTCCAGGACTCAGCCAATCACTGAGGTCCAGACCAGAAGCAGCAACCAATCACATCACATGATCCTATCAGCCCTGTCGCCCCTGCCCCCAACCCAGAATCCCCCGCTGCCCACCAGACCTGACCCTCATTGGTCAGTTCCAGCTAAAGCTCTGCCCAGTGGGCGGGGCTCCGAGGCCACCATGATGTCACTGCTGCTGTTCTGCCACAGGTAACCAGGGCAACCAAATGGAGGGGGCAGGACTTCTGCTCCAAGTGCTGTTCACCTGGAGAGACAGATGTCAACTTGTCAGTGTCCAGGTGTTGAAGAGCAGCTTATTGATCAGGAGCTGAACTGATTGATTAAGTATTGATTAAGTATTAATTAAGGAGCCAGAGACATTGTGTGGAGGAACCTGAAGGTTCAGAGTTTTAAACTTTTTAAACAGGTGAGATGTTGTGCAGGTAATGCAGAGGGCAGGTGAAGGTTTTTGGGAACCAGATCATCAGGCTCAGTAACAGGAGCTGGATCTTCACGTGGTCCCTCTTAGTTTTAAACTGAACCTTTATTTAAACTGAATGTTTTATTTACACTGATTTACACTCTCACCTGTCTGTCTCTCACCTGTCTCTCTCACCTGTCTGTCTCTCACTCGCCTGTCTCTCACATGTCTGTCTGTCTCTCACCTGTCTCTCTCACCTGTCTGTCTCTCACTCACCTGTCTGTCTCTCACCTGTCTCTCTCTCCTGTCTGTCTCTCACCTGTCTGTCTGTCTCTCACCTGTCTCTCTCACCTGTCTGTCTCTCACCTGTCTCTCTCTCCCCTGTCTGCCTCTCTCACCTGTCTGTCTGTCTCTCACCTGTCTGTCTCTCGCCTATCTGTCTCTCACCTGTCTGTCTCTCACCTGTCTCTCTCACCTGTCTGTCTGTCTCTCATCTGTCTCTCTCTCTCCCCTGTCTGTCTCTCACCTGTCTGTCTGTCTCTCACTCGCCTGTCTCTCTCTCCCCTGTCTGTCTGTCTCACCTGTCTGTCTCTCACCTGTCTCTCTCTCCCCTGTCTGTCTGTCTGTCTCTCGCCTGTCTGTCTCTCACCTGTCTGTCTCACCTGTCTGTCTCTAACCTGTCTGTCTCTTGCCTGTCTGTCTCTCACCTGTCTGTCTCTCTGTCTCTACAGTTCTTCCAGTAACAGTCTGGTCGCCATTGATAACAAAATTGAGCAGGCCATGGTGAGTTTGATTTCTACTGTGACTCTACTGCAGTGAACCTCACTGTGTTTGTAGACTCAGTCTCTACCTTCCACTGCTTCAGGTTCAAACGAATCATTTTCTCTCATTAAATCAAAAGTTTTAATCAAACTTTATTTAACTTTATATCTTTAATGAAACTGTTTGTTTTTCATCACTTGAAACTGAAAAGTTAAAAAAACATTTAAATGTTTGTAAATTTTTGTAAATTAATTATCGTTAATGAATGATTTGTCATTAATTTATTCTAATCATGTGATGTAATGTATTGATCCCTTTCCTCATCTTCCTCTGGCTGTTGAACATTTTATTGATTGTTGATGATCAGGACCCAAATTTAAAAATCATCTTATCTTCCCACTCAGAGTTTCTCCTGAATCAGACTGTGTGTGTATGTGTGTGTGTGTGTGTGTGTGTGTGTGTGTGTGCAGGACCTGGTAAAGAGTCACCTGATGCTGGCGGTCAGGGAGGAGGTGGAGCTTCTGAGGGAACAAATCAGAGAACTGCAGGAGAAGAACCAGCAACTGGAGAGAGAGAATCACATCCTGAGAACACTGACGCACAACATGCACACAACTTAACACACACACTGACACAATGTAACACAACGTGACACATACTGACTCACAATATACACACAATGTAACACACACTGACACACAACATACACACAACGTGACACACACTGACGAACAATATACACACAATGTAACACACACTGACACACAACATACACACAATGTAACACACAGCGTAACACACACTGACACACACTGACACACAACGTAACACACAGTGTAACACACAGTGTAACACACACTGACACAACGTAACACAACGTGACACACACTGACACACAACATACAACGTAACACGCAATGTAACACACACTGACACACAACATACACACAACGTGACACACACTGACACACAACATACACACAACGTAACATGCAATGTAACATACACTGATACACAACATACACACTTGTCTAACCTGCTGTTGGTCCTGCACTGAGACCTGGTCTCTACCAGAACTCTGGGGGTCCCTCTGATATCTGTTCCAGCACATGCCACAGATGCTGGATCAGGGAACACCTCAGACATTAAGGACCTGGTCTAGACAGGTGACAGGTGTGTGACTGGGTCCAGTTCTGGTCCTGACCAAACTCATCAGACCAGGAGACCTTCTTCCCTTGGTCCAGTACTGAATGGTTTCGATGGTGGACTGGAGTCAGCATGGAGACCCTGAACAGTCTGAGACCACAGAGTCGGCCCCCCATAGAACCAATGTCCCTCCTCAGACTGACCACAGGATGCTCATCTGAGAGCGTTGTCGTAGTAATGAGTTTAACACAGTTATAATCAGACTAATGAGGACCTCGGTAACCATGACAACAGGACTGTTTACATCAGCCTCATTCTGAGTGATGATGATGATGAAGAGTAGAGTCTAATAAAATAATCATGTCTAAATGATGAAGAGAGTTATGATGATAGTGATGGTGATGATGCTGATGATGGTGATGGTGATGGTGATGATGATGGTGATGGTGATGGTGATGGTGATGGTGATGATGATGATGATGTGATGATGATGATGATGATGGTGATGATGATGATAGTGATGGTGGTGATGATGGTGATTAGTGTGTGAATTCATCAGTGTGTTCATCAGTGTGAGTTCATCAGTGAGTTCATCAGTGTGCGTATTCATTATTGTGTGAGTCCATCAGTGTGTGTATCAGAGAGGACTCATTAGAAGAAACATGATTTATTATAGATTAAACTATAAGAGTGGTCATGCTGGGATACGCAGTGCATGCTGGGATATATTGTTAGGAGGAATCAGCAGGATAAAGATGGAGAGAAAATAAAAACAGATGAGAGAAAACATTTTAATCCTTAATCCAACAAGCCCTGCCCCGTCCACACACACACACACACACACACACACACTGTGGTGGTAAACAATGAGAATCTGTCACTGTTTGGTATTAACATGTATTCTGAATCATGCTTTCTCATTGGCTGGCAGAAGTTAAACCACAAGTAAACATAGCAACAGGACTGACATTATTGATTACAGTTTTCTACATCGCTCAGACAGTTTGTCTCACAGCTACAGCACTGGATCCACATCAGGATCAACCAGAACCAGAATCCAACAACCCTGATCCTGTGTCAGGGAATTGAGACGTTCTCCAATATGTTTTAAGAACCCCAGGAACTCAACACAACCAGGTTCTCAATGGTACATGTGTAGGTGAACTACAGACACAGGACTACAGCGCCCATCAACCCTGTCTGCTGTGTCTGTCCTGGTCCACATCAGACCCTTGGTCCTGCAGCCTGCACACACATCCAGGACCACTGTGTCCAAGAAGACACGTCTGATCACGAACTGTCCTCTGTGGGGCTGGGGGGTGGAGAGGACGGTGGACGGAGACTGGACTCCGTCCTGGGGTGGACTGGCTACCAGTCTGAGAGAACAGAGGAGTGGTTACAAACTGGTCTGGATTCAGCCTCAGCTGAAGTCTTCACAGAGGTCATCAGGGGTGAAGACTGGTCTCAGTCAGGAGTCGGATTTTGAACATACAACAACATGTAAACAAAGTTTAATTTATGAACAACACAACATTCACAACAGAGAGGAGATGGTCTACAGGAGGTGGTCTATGGGAGGAAGTCTATGGGAGATGGTCTATGGCACCACCATCAGCCACTGACACAGTCCTGAGATCAGCTAAACACCTGGCCACACCAGGACTCAGGTGACACTGACAACCCTCCAGGTGTTATCGACTCCTGGAGGGGTTAAATACCTGGAGCTGGACACCAATCAGAACTGAGGAGACCTTTTGGGTGGGAGGTGACAGGTCTTTAAGAACCTCAAGTCTAGGTGTGTCTGTCCAGCTGTTGGAAACACTGTCTTCTCAGAAGACAGGTGAACCTGTTTAAACAGGTGAGTGGAGCTGAGTCTGAGGGAAATGTAATCACTGATGTATTTAGTGTTAAGATGGTGAGTATGTTTGACTGTAACTCTCCTTTAACCTGCAGCTCCTGTGACAGAGATAGTGTGTTTGAGCAGAGGTCTCACTCTGAGGCTTAACTGTAAGCTGAAGAACGACTTCTGAGTGATGTTACTGATAATGAAGTATTTGTACGGTGTATCACTACCTTTACCTGCTCTCTACAAAAAAGGATAGAGCAGGCTGTACCTGCTACAGAGACTCAGGTCTGTTGGGGTGCAGGGGGCACTCCTGAAGACCTTTTACGACTCTGATGTGGCATCAACCATCTTCTACAGTGAGGTCTGCTGGGGCAGCAGCATCTCCACTGCTGACAGGAGGAGACTGAACAGGCTGATCAGGAAGGCCAGCTCTGTCCTGGATGCCCCCTGGACTCAGTGGAGGTAGTGGGCGACAGGATGATGGTGGTGAAGCTATCCTCCCTGTTGGAGAACACCTCCCACCCTGTCAGGACAGTCTGACAGCACTGAGCAGCTCCTTCAGTGACAGGCTGCTGCTCCACGCTGTGTGAAGGAGAGATACCGCAGGTCCTTCCTTCCAGCTGCTGTAAGACTTTACAACAAACACTGTGCTCAGTAACCACACACACACCAGAAACAGACAACTCACCACCGTAACAACCTCACACACCAATCTGTGCAATATCTATATACGCTGCTACTGTTGTATATTCTTGTAAATATGTAATTTTTGTACACTATATATAATTTGTATAGTATTATATTCTTATTATTTGTCTTTCTTAATTATATCTGTTATTGCAGTTTCAGCAGCTTTCTTTCTCTGCACTGTCATTTTGCTGCTGTAACACTGTGAATTTCCCCACTGTGGGACTAATAAAGGCGATCTTATCTTATCTTATAATGAAATATTTGTACGGTGTATCACTACCTTTACCTGTATAATGACGTTTCTATAAAAAAGAAATCATAAATTAATTAAAACAAAGAGAAATTCATGTTTCCTGTAAACTCTGTGTAGACAGAGCTGGAGGAGCGGTGATGCAGACACACACACACACACACACACACACACACACATACAGACACAGTTTTTTTTTTTTTTGACAAAGTGTGAAACGACCCTTTAAATTTTTAGGATCCTCAGTTATCAGGACAGAGTGGGAGCTCTTGTCATTTCCTCTCTCTGTGTGAGGCTGCTGGCCCTTTAAGAGGAAGAGTACAGGAGGACCCCCCCCCCCCCTCCAGTACATTGTTCTGCGGCTCCCGGTGGCCCCTCTCCCGCTGCTGCAGCTGCTCACACCGGACACAAGAACCGACAGACGGCGGTCACACAGACAGACAGACAGACAGACAGGCAGGCAGACAGACGGGTCTCCCGTTAACAGTAACGGTTTATGACGGGACTGTGTCTCTTTGTGTCAAATAGAAACACGGAGGGGCGGAGACTGATGGATACACCGGTTCATACATGAACGGAGACAAAGACACTGGACAGACAGGCAGACAGACAGGCAGACAGACAGACAGGCAGGCAGACAGACAGGCAGGCAGACAGGCAGACGCTATGACCGGGGGACGCGCCGCTGGACCGGCAGCCTCGAGCTCAGGTGAGTGACACTTACAGAACAAAGAGTCTCCCTGTGATGCTCTCTCTGACGTTGTCATGGCAACCACATGATAATCTGAGGTCATGAGGAGACGAAACTAGGAGAGGAGGAGAGGAGATGAGGATAGGAGGAGAGGAAAGTAGGAGAGGAGACAAACTGCTGATAAAGGTTGGGTCTGTAAAATTCATATTCAGTGAAGTGATTCTTGTATTGATCAGTTAATGAGCATTTAATAATAATAATCAATAACTTGATCAGAACATCAGTCTGATTACAGGTGAATGAAGTACTCAGATCTGTTTAAACTCTGTGTTTGTAGTAAAAGTACTGCATTACTGTGGTGAGTATATAAGTACAGTGAATACTGCAGTACAGGAAGTATTTTGCTACTTCTCCGTACTACATGTGTTTAACGTATTAAACACTCACTCTCTCACTCACTCACTCACTCAGAGGGGGTGTGGCTTCATTTTGTCTATAACTCCATTTATTTCCACAGAAAATCGATGTCTGCTGCTCTTTAAAATCTCTTCTATAAAATTTAAATGTTTCTTGTTTTGTTAATGACACTTAATTTGACCTTTGACCTTTTATTTCTGTCTTTGTTGATGTTGATGTGAATTCAGCCTCAGTTCTCTGTCAAATGTGATGGGCTGGTCCTTTAAATCAGGTCAACAGGAAAATAAGTCTGAAGGAAACCAGCCCCCCCCCCCCCCCCCGGCACACAGCACTATGTTACTCTGTGTGTGTGTGTGTGTCCTACTTTCTTTGTTTGATGGCTTCATTGAAAAAACACAAAGACATGAAGGAAGAGGTTTTAACAGGAAACAGGATTTAACATTAACACAAAATAAAGAAACAAAAACATGAAATAAATCAACATTTTGGTGAATTATCCTGAATTTCACATCATAAGTCACATGATCTCACTACATGTAGTATTTGACGTAGTATTTGACACAGTATTTGACGCGTAACAGAATTTCACATGATTAACTGTGACATATTTGTTTTAAAACAACAACACATGTACATGTGCTGTCCCGACCAGAGAGGGGAACACTCTGGACCACTGTTACACCACAATCAGTGGTGCTTATCACGCCGTCCCCCGGGCTGCACTGGGCCACTCTGACCATGTCATGGTCCACCTGATTCCCACATACAGGCAGAAACTAAAACTGTGTAAACCTGTTGCGAGGACATCGAAGCAGTGGAGCAGTGAAGCCATAGAGGATCTGCGGGCATGTTTGGACTGCACTGACTGGGAGGTGTTCAGGACTGCTTCCAACAGTCTGGATGAGTTCACAGAGGCTGTGACGTCATACATCAGCTTCTGTGAGGACTGCTGTATCCCATCATTCACCAGGGTGAGTTATAACAATGACAAACCCTGGTTCACAGCTAAGCTCAGTCAGCTCAGGAGGCAAAAGGAGGAAGCTTTCAGGAGTGGGGACAGGGACAAGTTTAAAGAGTCCAAGTACAGGTTTAGCAAGGCGGTGAGAGAAGCTAAACGACTGTACTCTGAGAAACTTCAGCTCCAGTTCTCAGCCAATGACTCTGCTTCTGTCTGGAAAGGGCTCAGAAAGATCACAAACTACAAACCTAAACCCCCCCACTCCATTAATGACTTCCGTCTGGCCAACGATCTGAATGAGTTCTACTGCCGCTTTGAAAGACAGTGGGACAAGCCTGACACTAACCTCCACATCAGAGCCACATCAGTACCCCCCTCCTCCCCTACCAAAGGAACGTCTCTCTCTATCCTGGAGAGAGATGTCAACAGGCTTTTTAAGAAGCAGAACCCCCGCAAAGCAGCCGGTCCTGACTCTGTCTCTCCATCATCCCTGAAGCACTGTGCTGATCAGCTGTCTCCAATGTTCACGGACATCTTCAACACCTCACTGGAGACCTGCCACGTGCCAGCCTGCTTCAAATCCTCCACCATCATCCCTGTCCCCAAAAAACCAAGGCCCACAGGACTAAATGACTACAGACCCATTGCCCTGACCTCTGTGGTCATGAAATCATTTGAGCGCCTTGTCCTGTCCCATCTCAAATCCATCACTGACCCACTCCTGGACCCCCTGCAGTTCGCCTACAGAGCCAACAGGTCTGTAGACGACGCCGTCAACATGGCTCTCCACTTCATCCTCCAGCACCTGGACTCCTCAGGGACCTATGCCAGGATCCTGTTTGTGGACTTCAGCTCTGCCTTCAACACCATCATCCCGGCTCTGCTGCAGGACAAGCTCTCCCAGCTGAGCGTGCCTGACTCCACCTGCAGGTGGATCACCGACTTCCTGTCTGACAGGAGGCAGCACGTGAAGCTAGGAAAGCACGTGTCTGACTCCCAGACCATCAGCACTGGATCCCCGCAAGGCTGCGTTCTTTCTCCTCTGCTCTTCTCCCTGTACACCAACACCTGCACCTCCAGCCATCAGTCTGTCAAGCTCCTGAAGTTTGCAGACGACACCACTCTCATTGGACTCATCTCTGATGGCGATGAGTCTGCCTACAGGTGGGAGACTGAGCGTCTGGTGACCTGGTGCAGGCAGAACAACCTAGAGCTAAACGCTCTGAAGACAGTGGAAATGATAGTGGACTTCAGGAAGAGCCCAGCCCCACCCACCCCCATCTCCCTGTGTGACTCCCCCGTGGCTACCGTGGAGCATTTTCGCTTCTTGGGAACCACCATCACACAGGATCTCAAATGGGAGCTAAACATCAGCTCCCTCATCAAAAAAGCTCAGCAGAGGATGTATTTCCTGAGGCAATTGAAGAAGTTCAACCTGCCAAGGACTATGATGGTGAACTTCTACACCTCCATCATTGAGTCCATCCTCACCTCCTCCATCACCATCTGGTACGCTGCTGCCACGGAGAGGGACAATAACAGACTGCAGCGTATCATCCACTCTGCTGAGAGGGTGATTGGCTGCAATCTTCCGTCCCTCCAGGACCTGTACACCTCAAGGACTCTGAGGCGTGCAGGGAAGATTGTAGCTGACTCCTCCCACCCTGGACACAAACTCTTTGTGACACTCCCCTCTGGCAGGAGGCTGCGGTCCTTCAGGACCAAAACCTCTCGCCACAAAAATAGCTTCTTCCCATCTGCTATTAGCCTCATCAACAAGGCTAGAGAGCCCCACTGTTGCTGATCAATTGCACCAATCACCAGAAAAAATTCCTTGTATGTGAAAACATACTTGGCAATAAAACTGATTCTGATTCTGATTCTGATTCTGATGTGAAGTTCACATGTGCAGAATCACATACACCGATCAGCCATAACATTACGATCACCTGACTAATATTGAGTAGCCTCCCTGACCCGTCGAGGCCTGGACTCCACTAGACCTCTGAAGGTCTGCTGTGGTTCTGACTCCGAGCCGTCAGCAGCAGGTCCTTTAAGTCCTGTAAGGTGAGAGGTGGAGCCTCCGTGGATCTGACTTGTTTTTCCAGCATATCCCACAGATGCTCGATTGGATTGAGATCTGGAGAATTTGGAGGCCAAGTCAACACATCAAACTCGTTGTTGTGTTCCTCAAACTGTTCTTGAGTGGCAGGGCCATCATCCTGCTGAAAGAGACCACTGCCATCAGGGAACCCTGTTGCCATGAAGGGCTGGACTTGGTCAGTAACAGTGTTTAGGTTGGTGGTTCCTGTCAAAATAACATCCACATGAATGTCAGGACCCAAGGTTTCCCAGCAGAACACTGGCTCCGCCTCTTGCCTTCTACCTATAGTGCATCCTGGTGCCATCTCTTCCCCAGGTAAGCGACGCCCACACACCTGGCCATCCACATGATGTAAAAGAAAAGGTGATTCATCAGACCAGGCCACCTTCTGCCATTGCTCCATGGTCCAGTTCTGATGCTCATGTGCCCGTTGTAGGTGCTTTTGACGGTGAACACGGGTCAGCAGCTACGCAACAAACTGCAATGTACTGTGTGTTCTGACACCTGTCTATCACAACCAGCATTCAATTTTTCAGCTGTTTGAGCTACAGCAGCTCTCCTACTGGATCAGACAACATGGGCCAGCCTTCGCTCCCCAGGTGCATCAGTAAGCCTTGGCCGCCCATGACCCTGTCGCTGGTTCACTGGTTTTCCTTATTTGGACCACTTTTGGTTGGTCCTGACCACTGCAGACTTGGAACATCCCACAAGAGTGTCAAAGCCACTCAAATCCTTATGTTTGCCAATTTCGTCTGCTTCCAACTCATCAACATCAAGGACAAAATGTTCACTTGCTGCCTAATAAATCCCACTCACTGCCAGGTGCCACTGCCAGGTGCCACTGTAACGAGATAATCAATATTCACGTCACCTGTCAGTCGTCATAATATTATGGCTGATCGGTGTATGAGAATCAATGTCACAGTCACATTTTTAAGATCTGATACACATATGAAATATAAAAACATAGTGTCTTATGTGGAAAATTATATTATTATCATTTTTCACGTGCTAAATTAAAAAGCTTTAGTTTGAAAACTCTGTAGTGTGGATGAACAGAAACAATGATGCAGACCGATGTGTCTTATCAGTCCAGAAGGGTTAAACAGTGAACACAAACCGGGTCAACTTATGGGTCCCATCAGAGCTGTAAAGGACCTGTGTGGTTTCACCTGTCTGTCTATTTACCTGTTCAGATAGCCCAGTTCTGAGGTGAGACAGCTTGTCATTGGTGGTTGCCATGGCACCCAGGCCATCATCAGGGGAACTATGGGGGCTCCACCTGATGCCCCCCCGCATCCTGGTGGATTGCTGCCTACCTAACGGTATGACTCTGTTCTGCTCCTGGTTCACTCCAGTCCAGTCTGGTCCAGTCTAGTCTGGTCTGGTCCCGTGTGCTCTGATCTGGTCCGGTCTGGCCTGATCTGTTCCAGTCTGGTCTGGTCTTGTCCAGTCTGGTCTCTGATTGTGTCATGGTGTGTTTCAGGAATGATGGTCAGTCTTGAATGTCTCAGGGAAACTCCGCTCATCAGCATCAAGCAGCAGCTCTTCACTGAGGCCAGGAAATACCCGCTGTACCACCTGCTGCAGGTACACTCAGTCTGACCTCTGAACCCACCTCCTCCATGATAAACAGTGATATAATCTCTGCTTTGTGATTGGCTAGGAGGAGTCATGTTACATTTTTGTGGGCGTGACCCAGGAAGCAGAGAGGGAGGAGTTTTATGATGAGACAAGGCGGCTGTGTGACCTCCGACTGTTTCATCCAATCCTGAAGGTCATTGAGCCGCTGGGCAACCGGGAGGAGAAGATCCTGAACCGAGAGATAGGTAATACACACCTCACTGGACGTGTCATCACCTGTCATCAAAGTCTGCTCACTGGTCAGTCACCTCATCATCCATCATCAGGCAATACTTTGTCACCAACTGTGAGATGATTTTCATTGGCTAAAAACCATCGATGTCACCGAGCTCATCTAAACAGCGCAGGTGACAAAGAGGTCTAATTGATTCCAGTACAAGGACAAACTGGGCCAAAAAGGTCTAAGTGGTTCCTATATGTTGTTCATAAGGGCAAAAGGGGTAATTTGGTGACAGTAGAGGACAAAACATGACAAAAAACCATGAAACTGCTTCCAAAGCAGGGTCAGTCAGAGCCAAGGTTCAAAGACAAATTTGACTGTGGTGGTTCTAACAGGACTCTAAAGTGACAGTCAGTTTTATGATTAAGAGGGAAAAGCTGGGGGTGCCATGGTGGCTCACCTGGTGGAGCATGAACCATTAAGACTTGGTCCTGACTGCAGTGGCCCTGGTCCAGAATCTGACCTGTGGCCCTGCATGTCTAACTTGGAAAGGTGCTGCTGGCTTCTCTTGCTGTAAAGAAGAAAGCAACTCACCAGGAGACAGATGCAACATGGCTACACTCCAGTCAGAGTCAGTCAGGGTCAGGATGGCTGATCAGGTTTCAGTGAAGGACCAGCCTTTTATGCTGCCATCTTGGACACATTTCCCTCTGGAAAGCGGTTTTCATCTTCAATGGGACTCACCTGGTTAGAACTGATTCATGATTCAAGCTTCTTTTGTCTATAGATTGTGCTGAGTCCTCTGAGGACTGAACTCCACTTAACAGGGTTACAACAAAGCACAGGTGAAATCATAACCAATCATAAACTGAAACCCTTTATGTTCAGGAGCTAACTGTGAGGACAGGTAATAGACTCAGATTGGCTTAGTCTAGTTGTCAACACATCTGTCTCCAGGAGGGCCGACAAGTACTAACTGCTTCCCTTATGCTGTTAAACAAGGCAGATGGAATACTCTGATCCCAATATGGGACTAAGAGAGGTTGTAAAGTTCCAGGCCCTGACTGGTTCTAAGGCTGTGGCTGGGTTAGGGTCATTTTAGGTTTGTCTGGCTCCAACAGGACCAAAGAGGAGGTCTAAGCAGACCACTTACTGAGAGACTACATCAAACGCCTCCTCAGGCATTTCCCCATAACTTCATCACTTAAAAACCACGAGGAGCTCAACCCCCTGCCCCCCAACTCAGACTAACACCCTCACTGCCTGCAGGATTTGCCATCGGGATGCCGGTCTGTGAGTTTGAGATGATGAAGGATCCAGAGATTCAGGACTTCCGGCGTGCCATACTGAGCGTGTGCAGAGAGGCCATGGAGGAGAGGGAGGGTGGAGGGGCCCACAGCCAGGCGCTCTATGTTTACCCCCCCAATGTGGAGTCTAGCCCCCAACTCCCTCAGCACATCTACAGCAAGCTGGACAAAGGTAATCTCAGAGATTTACCTGCGAGGTGCTGACTTCAGCCCGTCCCTGGACCTCAGTGCTGTTTAGGCTTTACACAGCCACACAAATAACATAACATCAAAAAGCATTAATCTTGACTCAGGTGGAAAAGTTCTGATAAAAGTAAAACATGTCAAAGTTCAGTGGAAACAAAACCTGTGTCTGTGTGGAGTGTTGGGGCACAGGTAGGAGCAATTTGGTTATTGGCTTATCATATTAATGATTATCAGTGATAATCACCAATATATATATATAAATGTTTACTACAAGTAGTAACCTTGGGGCACCACCCTGTCACCAGGGACCAATGACCAAATTGATGGCTCAAAATACAGTCTCAGAAGGTTGGTTGAAGGGTAAATTCGAGCACTGACTGTTGTGAATCCAGCTGTTATCACAAATATAGTCACAATAATCACAGACGACAAGTTAAATTATAACAGGATTTATTAATACGAGTAATAATTATTCAACATAACATCACTTAATATTAAACCGATTATAATTCAACTATAACTAAAACAAACATTGGTTACTAACTAGATGATTACAGGCAAAACACATATGTACAACCGTGTGTGTGTGTGTGTGTGTGTGTGAGAGTGAGTGAGTGAGTGAGTGAGAGAGAGAGAACGAGAGAGGATGTGACGAGGTCACGTGAGTGACGTGTCAGTAGGAACCAAGATGGCGGCAGAGTGAGGTACTCGCTAGAGCCAAGATGGCGGCTGGCCACAGAGCGTGAATGGCGTGAACACGAGAACAGAGGGAGGGGCCTTGAGCTTTACGTGTGTATGACGCGTCACACTCTCGGGCCTGAATGAGAGAGAGGTGTAGATGAGGTGCGTGATTGGGAGGAAAGAGGGAGAATAGAGGTGAAGAGAGGAAAGAGTCCACAAGAGATCGTCACCACAGTTAATAATCACCACAACATCACTACACAATAACGGAGCCAGAGAACCGAGCTCGTCTGGTCGGATATTGGTCCTTTAACTAGTGAGATTTGGTTTATTAAGCTGATCACAGTGAACGATCTAAACAACAGGATCTGCAGCACTTATCAGTCAGATAAATCAAACACGCTACACTAACTGTGTCTCTGCCCAGACATCAGCCTCTTACTGTGAGCTGCTCCGGTCCTCCGGAGTTAGAACAGAAAGTCTCTGGGTCTCCACAGCTCGGTCCTCGGCCGGAGCTCGGTCCTCGGCCGGGAGCTCGGCGGGTCGTGTCTCGCTCTCCTGGCGGTGACAGTGATGAGTTCCTCGGCGGCAGCGGGAAGATCACAGATGAGGGACGGTGAACTTTGTTTGTCTTTAACAAAGTCGGCGCTCGTCCTCACAGGACGTGAAATCAGCTGATTGCACAGCGATCTACGTCGGATCCGAAAAGAAGAGAAACACAGCATCTGTGCTCGGCCTGCGAGTTGCAGACTGTGACCTGGGCTTGAAGAAGTTCTGGAAAAGGTCAGATATTGGCAGATTGCTCCCTTTCAGCAGCCGAGTCGCGGAGAGAGCTGGAGGAGCTCTCTACTGTACCTGGTGCACGGGAATAAGCGCAGGAGGAGGGTTATCACCTGAGTGACGTCACCGGGGATCCCTGCTGGGAATGCCTGGCCGCGGCCAATGCCTTTGCTGAGTTTTCTTTCAAACTCCAATTTTACACCTAGGTGTGAATTGTGGGGGTGGTTTTGGCCCATAGCCTGGAGGGAAATGTAGTTCACTCCTTTGTTCTCCCCACGAGGCATGGCTGGAGTCAGGCTTCAGGAGAAGCACGCGGGCCTCTCTATTGTTCCCTTCAGGATGCATGGTTTGACACTCAGGCCTTGGAGTGGCTTGTAGGCCTCTCCATTGTTCTTCTCAGAACTCATGGCTTGCGATCCCAACATCCCCCCTTTGGTCTGAAGAATGGGGTGACGGCCACAGTCTTTAGAGCAACTCTAGGGTCGAATAGTCCATGTGATTGGAGGTGGTAATCCTTATTGTGTCCTTCTGGTGGACACAGTGCAGATTAAACAGTTCATGTTCAGAGTTCAGAGTTCATAGAGGCTATCATGTCTGGGCAGAGCCGAGGCAAGATCTGGGCAGAGACATCCAAATAGAAATAACAGTCTAGCTGATTCTAGTACCTGGTTTTACCCAACACATTAAAATCATAGTTCCAAACAAAAAGAAAACAAATAGTGTGGACAAGAAAGGAGAGAGAAAGGGAAAAGGAGTGGTTTGGATCAGTGAGTTGGTTTTGTGTTGGAGTGTGGTGTGACACAGAGCAGGGAGTCTAATTTATCCTGCAGCTTCTGGATATACCTTGTACATCATATGAGCTACACTTGCCGTGATGACCCACCCACTAAGTAAGAGTCTGAGAGCAACCAGGCTACTGGGGTTCACCATGTAAGATGAACACTGGCTCTCGTGTTTGAACAGTGCAGTTGTGACCGCGGTGGCCTTTGGTGCTGGGAGGCATTCCATGCACTTTGTGAACGTGCAGGTGACTTTAAGGAGGTATCTGCTACCTCGCGAAGATTTGGGGACTGGTCCGGTCCAGTTGACTTGGAGGTTGGACCATTGAAAGGCGACCCCCCTTCCCTGAGGTGGAGCTTGGTTTAAGGGTTGGGTCGGCTGAGATTGACGGCTGGTAAGGCACCCTTGGACATTAGGTTTAGTATCGCTGGTCATTGGTGGCCAGCATGTAGCCTGCTGAAGTGTTTGGAGGTTGGCTCTGTAGTCATGGTGACCGTCAACAGGTGAGTTGTGGGTGTGGCCTAGCATCACCCCCTTATGGTTGATTGAGACGACCCACCTGGTCGGTTCTTGCCCGTTGTGGCTATGAACCAGCAAACCCTTTTCAGACCTCAAGTGTGGTGAGGTTTGATGGAGAGCTTGCACCTCCTTGGTCTCATCAGGTGTGACAGGTGAGGTGCCTTGGGAAGGCAGGTTGGCTACTACCTGTCGGATAGTTTGAATGGCGGGGTTCTGTTCCTGCATGGTGACCAAGTCTGCATCTCCAGGTTTTTGGCCTAGGTGCAAGGTCTGTCCACTGGTCTGGGGGTTTTCCCGTTGTTCTGTAGCTTGTCGGCGGGTAATGGCATTCACATCGCGTTTTTGAGGTGCTGGTAGCCAATCAGTCTGAAACTCCCAGGGCGTGCCCTGCTCTGCGCCTAGTTTGGCTAGACGGTTGGCCTCATCATTACCGTCCTTGTCTGGGCCCGAGCTTTGAGAATGACCCTTTACCTTTCCCAAATAAATGGTCATACTTCGGTCCACAACAAGTCGGTCACAGGCCAGAAGGAGTTCAGAGTGTTTGACCACCTGGTTCCTTGCGTTTTTCATGCCATTTGCCTTCCACATGGGGAAGTGGGAGACAAGGCTATAACGGGCGTAGCTAGAGTCAGAGCAGATTGCTAACTGTACTATGGCTACCCTTGCGGCTTGCTGGGGAGCAATGAGGACAGCAGCAACTTCTGCGTATTGACTAGTCTTCGGGCCTGATTGGTGATGGTTGGGCTGATGAATGCTGCGGTCAACGCACACCATACCAACTCCTGTTTGGAGTTGGCTTGCGTGGTGGAATGACCACCCATCCACAAAGCTCTTTGGACGATTTTGGCAGAGATTCTCATCATGGCATCCATGATTTGAGGGGAGTGATGGAGTGATGGCAGGAAGAGGTGAGAAGCTTGGTTGTTCCTCACGGTTACGGTGTTGACATTCGGCCAGGTCCAGGCCCAGAGCCATCTTGTGGTTTTGGGCATATCTGACTTCAATGTCATAACCTTGAAGTGCCATCTTCTGTGAGGCGATGCGGCTATTCGGCATCCGCCCCTCCCTCAAGCTCTGGCTATTCAGGACTGTCACTGGTTGGTGACATGTCTCCATGATTACTTTCTGGCCTAAAGTGCTGCTGTGAAAGTGTTCCACAGCACAGACAGTAGGCAGAAGTGCCTTTTCACAGTCTGAGAACTTAATCTCCACACTGCTGAGGGGTCTGCTAGCATATGTGATGACTTGCTTGTCTGTGTCATGATTTTGTGTCAGAGCAGCGCTAGGACACTGGGGGGGAGAGCTGGCCTCCAGATTAAATTCCCTGTCTTTGTCAGGGTGGACCAGACAGGGAGCAGAGCTGAGTTTTTCTTCCATCAGCTGGGAGGGCTGCTCCTCAGGTTCTCTCCACTCAAAAGGCTTATCTTTATGATGGAGCTCGGTGGGAGGTCGTGCTATCTCAGCATCGTCTGTGACAAGCTGCTGAGAGTCGTCGCAGGCTCCCAAGAGACTAAGCTCAGAAACATTAGGTGGCGCTTTAATGTTCTGAGTGGCTTGAATGCTGTTTGATAGAGGTTCAAGTTTTTCCTGCATGATGGCAAAGACGCAGGGAGTGGCGGAAACTTGATCGGTAGATAGGGAGTACTCCTCCCGCAGGGCCTGACAGAGCTTAGAATAGCAGTCCCTGATCGCTGATGGGAGAGTCTCCATAAAGACATGAACACTTCTGGGTGTTGTCTTCCAGATCAAGCGGAGTTTCTCGCGTGCTGATGCGTGAGGAAGATCAAGGAGGCAGTGCTCTACCTCCCTCAAATAGTCCTCTATTATTGACTCCCGGTTGCTGGGGTCAAAGCGCTCGATGTCCCTTGCTAGGGATTCGAGTTGGCATATGCGCAGGCCGTGTTCTTGGTAGAGACCTGCTTCACCGGAGTTGTCTGAGGACTGCTGGTTCCTCCAATCCCAGTAGGTAAGGATGTGGCCCCCCTTCTCGTGGTGGAGAAGGGGCCCAGTTAAGGTGAGGGCGTGGGTTACGCCATGCGTATAGCTCGCCAGCTGATGAGGGCCCAAGATCCTTATCATTATTCAAGGACTGCAAGTGATGTCCACTATTCATTGAAGAAGTTCTCCGCCCTTCAGGAGGGAAAACGGAGCTTTGGCTGACAGCCTGAGGTGCACTCCTCGGGTACGAGGCATCTAGGTCCCTGTGGCGGGCCATTGGGGTTGAGCGTTGATCAGGAATGATCAAGTCAGCTCTGGCACGAAGGTCTGTCACATTTCTACTTACCATCTTTGGGTGAGTAGGTGTGGCTTGGGCTGTCTGAGCAGCCTGCCGGACATCATAACGTTCCTTGAATGAGGCTGTTTCCCATGCTCGGGAAGCCTGAAGTTCAGCCCGCAGCTTTTCCTCTGGGAATGCCAAGGACTGACGTTTAACAGTCTTCTTGAAGATGAGGGCTGCATCTGGGTCAGAACTGGATTCAAATGGGTCAGGGTCTGATACCCTCTGGCTCCGAGTTTCTACGCGCTCCCTTTCCATCCTGTTTTCCATGGGTTGGAGCTGATAGTGCAGGTCCCGACAACTCTGCTGGAGGCTATGCTTTGCTTTTTCAACTTGAGAGATTTCTTCTCTCATGAATCTAAGGCTTTCCTGTAGGCGCCTGTTGGCCTGTTGCTTAGCTTGAATGCTAGTCTGCAACGCCATAAGCTGCTGAGCGCGTTCTGCGGCTTGCAGCTGGGCTTTATGATGGTAAAACAATGCCAACTGACCGAGCACCTGTGAAATGGTGCGTTTCTCTCCAGTTGGATTCTTCATATAAGTAACCAGCTCGTGGATGTCCTCATCGCACATGCTAACAGTGTATCTGTTCAGGTTACTTAAATCTACAGTGGAAACATTTATGAGGCCAGCGATCGCGTTCTGCAGATGCTGGTTGTCTACCTCCTGAGAGCCTCTAGCTCCTGGTGTACGGGAATTACTTCTGCTCATTTTGCTTTTGTTTCTTCAAAAGAAGAGCGATACCCGACAATAAACTGCTATCCTAAGCAAGTTTTAAATCCACTGAGAATGCACAGGTGAGGCTTTGACCTGTGGCTTACAAAATCTGTAACACTATCAAACGATGTGTTACATTAACTATGGCTGCAGTTTAACTCAACAGAGGGGGCACGGCGGCACTGTGCCTCTGTGAGCAATTAGTTTTTAGTGTACGTTAAAGTACAGGACTCACAATATAGAACAGAACAGAAGAACACAGTCTATGCTGTGCTATGTAGCAATCAATTCCTTGATGCACTCCCAACAGCAAAGTCACTAGTGTAAATGCACTTTATCACTAATCAGTAACTTAAAAAAAATAATTTTGAAAATTAAACACAATTCTTATAACTATTATAATATTTTGTATATTATAATATTATTATAATATTGCTTAATTAATCTCAAAATTCTGCACAAGTATGTTTTAAATTGTCGATAATGGATTATTGTGTTAATATTGTAACACAGCTGGAATCGAACAACAGCCTCACACGGGGCACCAATTTGTTGGGGCACAGGTAGGAGCAATTTGGTTATTGGCTTATCATATTAATGATTATCAGTGATAATCACCAATATATATATATAAATGTTTACTACAAGTAGTAACCTTGGGGCACCACCCTGTCACCAGGGACCAATGACCAAATTGATGGCTCAAAATACAGTCTCAGAAGGTTGGTTGAAGGGTAAATTCGAGCACTGACTGTTGTGAATCCAGCTGTTATCACAAATATAGTCACAATAATCACAGACAACGACAAGTTAAATTATAACAGGATTTATTAATACGAGTAATAATTATTCAACATAACATCACTTAATATTAAACCGATTATAATTCAACTATAACTAAAACAAACATTGGTTACTAACTAGATGATTACAGGCAAAACACATATGTAACAACCGCGTGTGTGTGTGTGTGTGTGAGTGAGTGAGTGAGTGAGAGAGAGAGAGAGAACGAGAGAGGATGTGACGAGGTCACGTGAGTGACGTGTCAGTAGGAACCAAGATGGCGGCAGAGTGAGGTACTCGCTAGAGCCAAGATGGCGGCTGGCCGCAGAGCGTGAATGGCGTGAACACGAGAACAGAGGGCGGGGCCTTGAGCCTCATGTGTATGACGCGTCACACTCTCGGGCCTGAATGAGAGAGAGGTGTAGATGAGGTGCGTGATTGGGAGGAAAGAGGGAGAATAGAGGTGAAGAGAGGAAAGAGTCCACAAGAGATCGTCACCACAGTTAATAATCACCACAATATCACTACACAATAACGGAGCCAGAGAACCGAGTTCGTCTGGTCGGATATTGGTCCTTTAACTAGTGATATTTGGTTTATTAAGCTGATCACAGTGAACGATCTAAACAACAGGATCTGCAGCACTTATCAGTCAGATAAATCAATACAACAGCTACACTAACTGTGTCTCTGCCCAGACATCAGCCTCTTACTGTGAGCTGCTCCGGTCCTCCGGAGTCAGAACAGAAAGTCTCTGGGTCTCCACAGCTCGGTCCTCGGCCGGAGCTCGGCGGGTCGTGTCTCGCTCTCCTGGCGGTGACAGTGATGAGTTCCTCGGCGGCAGCGGGAAGATCACAGATGAGGGACGGTGAACTTTGTTTGTCTTTAACAAAGTCGGCGCTCGTCCTCACAGGACGTGAAATCAGCTGATTGCACAGCGATCTACGTCGGATCCGAAAAGAAGAGAAACACAGCATCTGTGCGCTCGGCCTGCGAGTTGGAGACTGTGACCTGGGCTTGAAGAAGTTCTGGAAAAGGTCAGATATTGGCAGATTGCTCCCTTTCAGCAGCCGAGTCGCGGAGAGAGCTGGAGGAGCTCTCTACTGTACCTGGTGCACGGGAATAAGCGCAGGAGGAGGGTTATCACCTGAGTGACGTCACCGGGGATCCCTGCTGGGAATGCCTGGCCGCGGCCAATGCCTTTGCTGAGTTTTCTTTCAAACTCCAATTTTACACCTAGGTGTGAATTGTGGGGGTGGTTTTGGCCCATAGCCTGGAGGGAAATGTAGTTCTCCCCACGAGGCATGGCTCGAGTCAGGCTTCAGGAGAAGCACGCGGGCCTCTCTATTGTTCCCTTCAGGATGCATGGTTTGACACTCAGGCCTTGGAGTGGCTTGTAGGCCTCTCCATTGTTCTTCTCAGAACTCATGGCTTGCGATCCCAACAGGAGTGAGGATGAGGAGGCTGAACCTTCCTCACATCAAGAATAAGACTCATTGTAGTCATTGTACAAAAAAAATAACATACAATGAAATTCAGGTGCACTGGAGTACCAGACTCAAATATAAAAAATTGATTGTAAAATAAATAAATAAATATCAGTAATGTTTTCATTCCATTCATTCAGTTTGTACCATACACTCATACACACATTGCCAATGTATGCAGTTAAAAAAGTGCTCAGTTATTACTGCACATAATAATAGATTATTGCACATAAAATGTGATGTGTTCGAGGGTTGACTTTCAGCTCAGAGTTCGTTATGAAAACGTATTCTGGACAGAAACTGGTTCATACGTCTTGTCATGCATGTTTTGATGGACCTGTAGCGTTTTCTGGAGGGCAGCAGGATACGTAGAGTCCTGAGCCGCTGCACGTATCTGCGCCGCCATCTTGAGTCTTGAATGGGTAAACAACAGTGATGTCCGATCTCCTTCATGTTAACACTGGGCTGAGGGCCCCCGTGGCTCTTGGGGGCCTCATGGATGGAACAACTCCATCGTCTGAAGTCCATGAGACTGTTCAAGAACGTTCAAATTCTAGGAACCTGTGAGGACACATAGCTAATGATCTACCTGTCTCTCTTTGTACCTGTCTCTGTGTATCTGTCTCTCCCTGTACCTGTCTCTCTATACCTATCTGTCTTTGTACCTGTCTCTCTGTGCCTGTCTCTGTGTACCTGTCTCTCCCTGTACCTGTCTCTCTATACCTATCTGTCTTTGTACCTGTCTCTCCCTGTACCTGTCTCTCTATACCTATCTGTCTTCGTACCTGTCTTTCTCTGTACCTGTCTCTCTCTGTACATCTCTCTCTGTACCTGTATCTCTCTCTCTGTACTTGTCTCTCTCTCTGTACCTGTATCTCTCTCTCTCTGTACTTGTCTCCCTTTACCTGTCTGTCTTTGTACCTGTCTTTCTTTACCCATCTCTCTCTGTGTACCTGTCTCTCATTGTATCTGTCTCTCTCCCTCTGTACCGGTCTCTCTCTACCTGTCTCTCTCTACCTGTCTCTCTGCAGGGAGGTTGATTGTGACCATCTGGGTGATTGTGTCTCCGTCTAACTCCAAACAGAAGTACACTCTGAAGGTAAAGTCTGACGTGTGTTGTGTGGTTTTGGGTGCCTCCTGTGAGACGACAGGATGTGACATCATGTAGACCTGAACTCTGAACACCTGATGCAGGTGTACTGTGGTATGTTGTGTTCTAAATCCAGCGAGTGTGGAATAGATTACTATATAACGAACGAAATGAAGCATCTAGACAGACACATGAGGGAGGGGGAGTGACATAAACTGAGCCTACAGGTGGATGCTGAATCCAGGTAGGCTGCCCCCCCCTCATGTCTTTGTCACCACTGGCGGGTGCCAAAGTCTGGAAATGGAAACTGTTGGTGGATTTAAGGTTCTTGAATCAAACTCTGTGTACAGGTGAGTCATGACAGTTTACCTGAGCAGCTCATAGCCGAGTCCATCAGGAAGAAGAGCCGATCGATGCACCTGTCACCTCAGCAGCTCCGCCTCTGTGTCCAGGAGTACCAGGGCCAGTACATCCTGAAGGTACACCTGCCTGTCTGCCTGCCTGTCTGCCTACCTGTCTGTCTGACTCACCTGTCTGTGTCCAGGAGTACCAGGGCCAGTACATCCTGAAGGCACACCTGCCTGTCTACCTGTCTGTTGGACTCACCTGTCTGTCTACCTGTGTGTTTCCTCAGGTGTGTGGCTGTGATGAGTACCTGTTGGAGAAGTATCCTCTCAGTCAGTACAAGGTAATAACTTCACTGTCATTGATGAGCTCCTCAGTATAATCTGTCTCACTGTCTCTACCTGTCTCACCCTCTCCACCAGTCTCACTCACTCAACCTGTCTCACCCTCTGCAGTATATCCGGTCCTGTATCACGGTGGGTCGTCTCCCTCACCTGATGCTCGTCTCCAAAGACAGCCTCTACTCCCAGCTTCCTGCCTCTGGCTTCGTCACACCTTCATACAGGTATGATAACCAATCAGCATGTCGACAGGGAGCTTGTCCATAGTAGGTTGAGGGCAGGTAGAGGACGTTTGTTGTTTGTCTTTCAGTCGTCGGACTCCTCAGCCGTCTCCCTGTCCAGGAGGAGGAGATGGTTCTCCTCCTCGCTCTCTGTGGGCCTTCAACACTCTGCTGAGGGTCCGGCTGCTCTGTGCCACCTACGTCAACGTCAACATCAGAGACATCGACAAGGTGAGGCCCTGGTCCTCATCAGTCTTTGCTAGTGTGTGTCCTTATTAGTTATTGTGTGTTAACATGGTTGTGTTTTTAGATCTATGTGAGGACCGGTATCTATCACGGTGGAGAACCTCTCTGTGACAACGTCAACACACAGAGAGTCCCCTGCTCCAACCCCAGGTAACACACAACTCACACACAATACACACACACACACACACACACAACATACACATTGACAACACACACACTGAGAACACACACACACTGAGTATACACTCTGATACACTGACCACCTGTCTGTGTGACTTACCTGTCTGTCTGTCTGCAGGTGGAACGAGTGGCTGACCTATGACCTCTACCTGGCTGACCTCCCTCGCTCGGCCAGACTCTGCCTGTCTATCTGCTCTGTGAAGGGAAGGAAAGGAGCCAAGGAGGTATGAAAGGGACAAGGAAACAGAACCTATTAAGAATAAACTGAGTGAACCTGTCTCTTCACCTGTCTCCCTCTCACCTGTCTGTCAGGAGCACTGTCCTCTTGCCTGGGGGAACGTGAACCTGTTTGACTATAAAGACATTCTGGTCTCAGGTAAAGTGGCTCTCAGTCTCTGGCCCGTCCCTCACGGCCTTGAGGACCTCCTCAATCCCATCGGGGTCGCCGGTTCAAATCCCAACAAGGTACAGAACACTTCTATGTACCTTTCAGTGTCTCTGCCTACCTATAACAACCCTCCTGAGTCTCCTGAACCCCTTCCTGTTCAGGAGACTCCCTGTGTGGAGCTGGAGTTCTCCTGGTTCAGTCAGACTGTGGTGTTTCCTGATGAGCAGCAGATAGAAGAGCATGCAAACTGGACCATCAGCAGAGAGCTGGGCTACAACTACTGCCATGGACTGGTAACACACACACACACACACACACATATATATATATATATATATATATATATATGTGGGGTGGGTTTATATATATATATATATATATATTTAACCCCCAACTCCCCCCCCCCCACCCCCCCCCAGAGCAGCCGTCTGGCCTGTGACAACAGTGTTTCAGCAGGTGATGCAGAGCAGCTTCATTCACTCTGCTCCAAAGATCCTCTCTACGAACTGTCAGAGCAGGAGAAGGACTTCCTCTGGAGACACAGGTGAGGGGCGGGGCTTTCAGTGGAGAGACACATGAGGGGAGAGGGCGAGGTACCTGTCTGTCTACCTTTCTCTCTTCCTGTCTCTCTCTCTGCAGACATTACTGTGTAAACATCCCAGAGTCTCTTCCTAAGCTGCTTCTGTCCGTCAAATGGAACTCCAGAGACGAAGTGTCCCAGGTACAAAACACCTTCTCATGGTCTGGATGGATTCTTTAAACACGGTTAACTCATCACTCACATGTCTTCTCCTCCTCCTCAGATGTACTGTTTGTTAAAGGAGTGGCCTCTGATGGAGCCTGAGTCAGCTCTGGAGTTGTTGGACTGTAACTTTCCTGATCCAATGGTCAGAGAGTTTGCTCTGCGCTGCCTGGTGCAAGGCCTGACGGACGACAAGCTTTCACAGTACCTGCTGCAGCTCGTACAGGTATGAGTCATCTCCTGGTACAGGTACAATTCACCTCCTGGTACAGGTACAACAACTGTCATGTGAGACAGGTAGTTTGTGTAAATTAACTCCAACACTGTTCAGTATAGATCAGATTCAGAAGAGTGAATGTTTCACCTGTATATGTTTCTTTTGGGAAACATTATCAGGAAGCACCAGGTAAATGTCTGTTGTTACACAGATTACACCCAGCTGTACTTATCTATGAAGCCAGGTTAGACTAACAGGTGCTCAAACTTCTTCTTCTACTTGTCTTAAGGACATAAACACCTGGATAGGAGCAGTTTTTTCTCTGCCTAGGTGTGTGGAGATGTTTGCATCTTCTATGACCGGAAGAAAACACCTAATGTATCTATAACATCTGACTTATTATTGATGTCACGTGTTTTGTTTGTTTGTATCATGTGATTGTTTTGTATTGATCCATGTTAAAACGTTCACAGCTTTATTCTAACATCTGTTAGTCGACAGTGACAGAGAGAATCTAAACTGTGTCTGCAGGTGTTGAAGTATGAGATGTACCTGGATAACCCTTTGGCTCGTTTCCTCATCAAGAAGGCTTTGACCAATCAGAGGATAGGACACTTCTTCTTCTGGCATCTCAAGTGAGTAACACGACCTCTGGAGTTAAGGAACAGTTCAGTAAAGTTCATCTCAGTCTCCTTCCTGTTTACTTGCCTGACCTTTCACAGGTCGGAGATGCACAACAAAACGGTGTCCCGTCGCTTCGGTCTGCTGCTTGAAGCTTTCTGCAGGGCCTGTGGCATGTACCTGAAACACCTGAACAGGCAGGTGAGCACTGAAACACCTGAACACACAGGTGAGCACAGGGTCAGTCTGTATATGTGCTCTGATTGGTTGGTGATGCATTTTTAAACTGTTGCAGGTGGAGGCCATGGATAAACTGGTGAACCTGACTGACACCCTGAAACAAGAGAAGAAGGACGAGACACAGAAAGTATGAAAACAAACTGGGGGCGCCTCAATGGCTCACCTGGTAGAGCGCATACCAGTAAGGCTTAGTCCTAACTGCAGCTGCCTGGGGTTCCACGGCCCACGGCCCTTTGCTGCATGTCATCCCCCCTCTCTCTCCCCAACTGTCCGGTCTCTCTCTCACTGTACCTGTAAAAATAAAGGCATAAAAAAAAAAACACACAGAAAAAAACAAACTGTTTCTCTGCTCAATGACACTTCAGTGAACTGTGATTGGCTGAAATGTTGCTATGCTGTGATTGGTTGCCAGACTCAGATGAAGTTCCTGGTTGAACACATGTCTCGTCCAGATTACATGGAGGCTCTGCAGGGATTTGTGTCTCCGCTGAACCCTGTTCACCAGCTGGGAAACCTCCGGTAACTAACTAACTAACTGACTAATTATCTAACTAACTAACCATATGAACTGTCAGTTAAGTCAAGTCAAGTACAGTAAAGTCTATGTCTCCAGGCTGTAGGAGTGCCGGGTAAAGTACAGTAGAGTACAGTAGAGTAAAGTAGAGTTTGTGTCTCCAGGCTGGAAGAGTGCCGGATCATGTCCTCGGCGAAGCGCCCCCTGTGGTTGAACTGGGAGAATCCTGACATCATGGCCGAGCTGCTCTTCACCAACAACGAAATCATCTTCAAGAACGGAGACGGTAGCAAGCGCTAACGATTACACTGGTTTCAGGGGAGAATGCCAACTGTGCTAACAGTGCAACTCTGCTGGGGGATTGTGGGTAATGTAGTGTGTATTCTGTGTGCTGCAGACCTGCGTCAGGACATGCTTACTCTGCAGATCATTAAGATCATGGAGAACATCTGGCAGAACCAGGGCCTGGACCTGCGGTAAGAACCTGTGACATCATCAGTGACTGTGGCTGTGACATCATCACACACATAGCTAATCGACCCTGTGTGTTTTTGTGTGCATGCGTGTGTTTGTGTGTGTGTTTTAATGTGTGTGTCAGCATGCTGCCATACGGCTGCCTGTCCATTGGGGACTGTGTGGGTCTGATCGAAGTCGTGAAGAACAGCTTCACCATCATGCAGATCCAGTGTAAAGGAGGCCTGAAGGGGGCGCTGCAGTTCAACTCCCACACCCTGCACCACTGGATCAAAGACAAGAACCGGGGAGAGGCGTCAGTACCTGTCTGAACACCTGTCTGTTTACCTATCTGTCTTAACACCTGTCAGTTCACCTGTCTATCTGAAAACCTGTCTGTTCACCTGTCCTTCTGAACACCTGTCTGTTTACCTGTCTGTCTGAACACCTTTCTGTTTACCTGTCTATCACACCTGTGTAAGACGTTACCAACATCATAAAAGTGAGGAACATAGTTTATCACAGTGTGTTTTTGTTGCCATGACGATATAAATGCAGATAACATAGGTCACACAGTCACACCTGTGGTTTCACCTGATTCAGTTACAACCAGTAACAGTGTAACAGACGTCCCTGAGCCCAGATAGAACTCGTCCAGTCAGAACTCAAAAACAAAACTCCACCACTCTGGTTTTAAACTCTTGCGTGTTTCATGTTGGATCCCATTTGTGTGTGTTTTTGTGTGTTACATGTGTGTTGGTACTATTCATGTATTTGGCAGAAGGTCACCCACCTGTCTACCTGACTTCCTACCTATCTGTCTCTCAGGTACGACCGGGCCATCGACCTGTTCACCAGGTCCTGTGCAGGTTACTGTGTCGCTACATTCATCCTGGGAATCGGAGACCGACACAACTCCAACATCATGGTGAAGGAGAATGGACAGGTGAGTCAGTCCTCCGCAGATCCTAAACCTGATCCAAATCCTCCTCCTGACTACTCCTCCTCTTCTACCTGCAGCTGTTCCACATCGACTTCGGTCACTTCCTGGATCACAAGAAGAAGAAGTTTGGGTACAAGAGGGAGCGGGTTCCCTTCGTTCTGACTCAGGACTTCCTCATAGTCATCAGCAAAGGAGTCCAGGAGTCCACCAAGACCAAGGAGTTCGAGAGGTCTCACCTGCCCCTTACCTGTCTGATGCTGGTCCTGCTGTCTCACCCTCTGCCTGTCTCACTCTGTTTACCTGCCTGTCTGCGTCAGGTTCCAGGAGATGTGTTATAAAGCCTATCTGGCCATCCGCCAGCACGCCAGCCTCTTCATCAACCTCTTCTCCCTCCTGCTGGGCTGTGGCATGCCTGAGCTGCAGAGCTTCGACGACATCGCCTACCTGAGGAAAACCCTGGCTCTGGGTAAGACAGACAGGTGGACATAGACCTGGTCTGAGATCTGATGAAATCCATTTGTTTGGGTAGCAGGTTGGAAACAGACTGAATTCTTCAGAGCAGAGTTTGTGGGTATAAATGATCAGTGTGGGCTCCTGGACTCCGTGTCATCCAAAGACCTGGTCCTCCTACTGAACCAGGACCACAGCAGCTGGACTCAGTAGAAACACAGACCTGGGTCCTGGCAGAAAACCTGTAGAAATTTAATATGATTTTTCAAAAACCAGGTCATAAATAATCACATCACTGAACCCAGTGTGAGCTACATCTCCATTTGTAACCATGGCAACCACAGCATCAGGTCATTTGAACATAGTGGATGGACTGAGACTCAGCTGTGGGGGTGGCGTCTGGGTCCAGTCAGTCATCACACCTGCAGGACAGACTTTACCTGTCTCACTCTGTCCCTACCTGTCTCACTGTGTCTCCACCTATCTCACTGTGTCTTTACCTGTCTGTGTCTCTAACTGTCTCACTGTGTATCTGCTTTCTCTCTCTCTCTGTCTCTACCTGTCTCGCTGTGTCTCCACCTATCTCACTGTGTCTTTACCTGTCTGTGTCTCTAACTGTCTCACTGTGTATCTGCTTATTCTCTCTCTCTGTCTCTACCTGTCTCTCTCTGTCTCTACCTGTCTCACTCTGTCTCTACCTGTCTCGCTGTGTCTCCACCTATTTCACTGTGTCTTTACCTGTCTGTGTCTCTGACTGTCTCACTGTGTATCTGCTTTCTCTCTCTGTCTCTACCTGTCTCACTCTGTCTCTACCTGTCTCTCTCTGTCTCTACCTGTCTCACTCTGTCTCTACCTGTCTCGCTGTCTCTACCTGTCTGTGTCTCTACCTGTCTCGCTGTCTCTACCTGTCTCTGTCTCTACCTGTCTCACTGTGTCTTTACCTGTCTCACTGTGTCTCTACTTGTCTCACTCTGTCTCTACCTGTCTCACTGTGTCTTTACCTGTCTCACTCTGTCTCTACCTGTATCACTGTGGCTCTACCTGTCTGTGTCTCTGTCTCAATCTGTCTCTACCTGTCTCACTGTGTCTCTACTTGTCTGTGTCTCTTCCTGTCTCACTCTGTTTCTACCTGTCTGTGTCTCTACCTGTCTCATTGTCTCTACCTGTCTGTCTATTCCTGTCTCACTCTGTCTCTACCTATCTCTCTGTTTCTACCTAACTGTGTCTCTACCTGTCTCACTGTCTCTACCTGTCTGTGTCTCTACTCTCTCATTCTGTCTCACTTTGTCTCTACCTGTCTCACTGTCTCTACCTGTCTCACTTTGTCTCTACCTGTCTGTGTCTCTACTCTCTCACTCTGTCTCACTGTGTCTCTACCTGTCTCTCTCTGTCTCTACTGTCTCAATGTCTCTCTACTGCCACACTGTGTCTCTACCTGTCTGTCTCTACCTCTCTACCTGTCTGTCTACCTGTCTATCTCTCAGAAAAGAGCCAGCAGGAGGCATTGGAGTATTTCACCAAACAGATGAATGACGCTCATCACGGAGGCTGGAGCACCAAGATGGACTGGATCTTCCACACAATCAGACACATGCCCAACGAACACTGACCCACACACACATTTATACACAACACACATTTATATACAACACACACATTTATATATAATATACACACACAATCAGACACATGCCCAATGAACACTGAGACATACACACACTAACAAAAACACATATACAACACTTGTGTGTTTACTGCACTACTCTTTGAGGATGATGATGATGAAGGTGTCTGTTGTAGGTTTTACAGTCACAATGTTGTTATGGTGGAATGGTTGTCATAGCAACGTGAATCTCAGGGTTATAGGCCAGACAGGTGGTAGAGAATGCCAAAGGCATGCTGGGAAAAAATGATGATGATGAAGAAGAAGGTAATGATGATGTCATAAATGTCTTCCAATCAGTGCTAGAATTAGCCTGTTAGCTCTGTTAGCTGCTCTAAATAGAGACAGGGCTTTTTAAAGGAACAAAAACTTTATTACTGTGGTATTGAATCAAACTTAATTGAATCAGCTGTAACTTTACAAACTGTTTGTTGTGAGAATTTCAATGAAACCAGCTTTATTGAAACCAGCAAAATGAACACTGTGGTCATCTTGAGAGCAATAAAACCTCCAATAATTGATCAGTTTTTTATTATGACAATCAGTAGGTCTGACCAATAGGAAGGCAGAGCTGACCAGCTGTGGGTGGAGAAAATGTCCTGAGATCAGAGCAAACTGACCAATTATGTTTCTGTGGAAATTAAAAACAGGATCAAACTGTGATGAACAGGTGAGTTTAAACTCACTCACTCACTCAGATATCTGCAGTTCACTACAACAGGATGATACAGTAACAACAGTTTTCTGATTTAGCATAAGAAAATTTTCTCTGACTTTTAAAAAAATATTATTACATTTCTTAGGACTGAATATTACATCTTTGCCTGTTTAGATGACAACAATTTTTTCATAAATTATTCTGAATATATCATGGCTTTGTCTTTTAAAATTACTTGTAAAATTACTGCTACATATTTGAAATATTGCAGCTCTTTTCTCATAAAATTAGCGTTCTCACAAACTGCATGTGCAGTTTAGAATTATAATCCCAGTCATTATCCTCTGTCTTTGTCTGAGGTGTTGAACAGTCTGATGAACAGAGGATTTCCTGAGCCTCTCAGTCCTGCAGCAGAGAGATGAGACGTTGGCTGCTGCTGTAGCTGCTTCTCTGGTCTGAAGGATGTTGTGGAGAGGGTGGTTGGTGTTGTCCAACATGGCTGCATCTTACATAGCATGTGTCTGTCCACAACAGTCCTGAGAGAGCCCAGACTCCTCCAGTCACAGACTCAGCCTTTAGAACCAGCTGGTCCAGTCTCCTTGTGTTCTGGTCTGACCTGCTGCTGATCCAGCAGACCACAGCGGAGAAGACCCTCTCCACCACTGACTGATAAAAATATGTGCAGCATTTCACTGCAGACGTCAAAGGACATGAGCTTCCTGATGAAACAATGCTGGCTCCGCCCCTTCCTGTAGTTGCCATCTGTGTTCAGGGACCATGTACCACCTCAGTCTCCGTCCCTCTGACAGGCTGAAGTGTGGGTCTAGACCTGTTGTTGTGCATAAGTAGTTATCAATTAATGGCTTTCAAAAATCAATGAAATATTAAAATTAAAAATGTTTATATTAAATAATAAGTTCAAAAATAATTGGAGTTATCCACACAGGCAACAGCCTTAATGGCAAAAGAAAGCCAATATTGTACAGTCTTAACTAAATTGATTACTGTTGGGTTGGGGTTAGGGTTAACCCTCCTCCTCCTCCACCTCCACCAGTTGGCCTGGGAGGACAACAAACCAGATGATCAGCTGTTCAGACAGCAGCAGCAGGTTTTAATCTCTCACAAAGTTGTAGAGAAACCTGAAGGACAGAACCAGGACTCTAGTCCTAACCCTAAAGAACTAACCCAAGTTCTTTCTCTTTTTCCTGGATTTTTGTCAGAAAGGACATTTTAACGACATCATTGGCTCTGTGTGAATGTGCCTGATGTAAGCTAAGCAGCTTCCTTTGTTTTACGGTCTGATCTGAGGTGGTAGAGCTGAAGTAGTGTGAACCTCCATAACATTTACATTCAGCAGATCAAGTGTCTTATTTTCTCTGAGGGACAGTCAACACACTGAGCAAAGGTGACAGGTGAGAGGGGAGGGGTACATGATTAAAATCACCTGATATTATGATGAATGATCAGGATGCTGGGTATCTACTCTCTCAACAGTCTCGTGAATGATGACACACGCAACTGGAGGCTCTGCCGCAAGTTGAATGTAAACAATAATGGTGACAATGTGAAAGAACTCCCTCGGTACATAGTCAGGTCTGAGACTGACTGTCAGCAGTCCAACATCCAGACAGCAGGTCTTCTCTTTCACTGTGATATGACCAGGTATGCAGTCAACCATCTTTATTCTTTCACTTGCTCTGGCGTCTCTGTCACTCTCACTGCAATGAAAGTGGGAACTTCACCACAACAGTCCTGAGTGTTGTCATTTAACCAGGTCTCTGTGAAACACATGAGACGACACTCACTATGTGATCACTGGTTCTTCACCAGTGCCTCCAGTGCATCACACTCAGGGAGTTGATCCCAATGAGCATCGATGGTAGAAAAGGCTTTTATCTCCATCTTCTAGCCTTTAGCTGAGCCTTTAGCTTAGCCCCGGCTCTGTATCCTCAGTGCTGCACCTTCAGCTCAGCTGGTGGGATGTTTAACTCCATGAAGAAAGAAAGGAGGTCCTCGCTCACAGACACTATTTTCTGCATCATCAGACAAAACAATAACTCAGAATGAAGACACAGTAAACAACAAAAACACACTAATACACTGCAAAAAACTATGAGCTACGAGGACTTTCTCCCTCTCTGATGTGGCATCATTCAAATTGAATTTAGAAGATTTTACAGTTATTTAAAATCTGAGATGTTTATCACTGTATGGTATAAAGTACATTAAGTGTAAAAGATGATTTTGTTTTGATATTTTGAGATGATTATAAATGGAAAGTTTCCCTCCACAACTGGTTACAAACTGTCTGACTTCTTAAACTAAATCAACTCCAGGCGTGTGACTAATTTTTTATTTCATTTTAATTTTTGATTTTAATAAATCAGTGTGGTTGATGCTCTGAACTGATCTGAATTCAGTTTCTGATTTCTGCTGATTTCTACTGAATGGACATATCAAGTTTTATCAGGGATCAAGTCTTTGGACGACAATCTATACCAATCAGCAGCTCATTAGCTGTTAGGTGGATCAGGTCTTTGTTAGCATCTAGTGCACAGTTTGTGATAAACAATGCTAGGCTCGTTAGCACTGTTAGGCTATTAGCTGAGCTGCTGCACTCTAACCCGTATTTTTTGGTTAGTCCAGCTGTTGCACTGGAACTTTGAATTGTGAAAAGTTTTAGTTAGCATAGCGCAACATCAGTTTAAACTCCTCCCCTCTCATGACAATCTGTAAGGCAGCTTGAGCCCACCCCCTGCTGCATAGCAGTCCACTTACCCAGATCTGGCCCATACTTGGACCATATGCCTGTGTTTCTTCTTCTACCACTTCCATTGTCATAAATAGCCATATATGGCATGATGGTCAGATGTTCCACATCTGGACCAACTCTGGCACACACACAAAAAATCTACCCACATGTGGGAGATTATGGGCCAGACTATGGCTGTGATATTGATTTATGGCATCATCGACTGTGCCGGTTACCATAGTGATGAAGTAAGCAGACACTGTTTTTGCTTCCATGGGATCAATATTATTAATTGTTTTGTAAACTGATGTATTGATGATTGATGTATTTAACAGTTTTTTAATGTTGAGTATTGATTTGTGATAACTATTGATCCTGTTTGATTCTCAAGACATTTTATACATTTTTTTCATTAAATATTTAAATTTTTTAAATGTGTTATGTTAAATGTTTTTTAAATGTTTTTAAATGTGATGACTTTTTTATAAAAATGTTACAATCAAGGACACACTGCAAACAACTGGTTCAGCCAATCAGAAGGCCCACAGAGCCTCCACACCCATATATGGTGATGAAGCTTTGTTCTGACTTATTGAACTTAACCTGGGGGGTGGAGCCTAGGGTGTTACAGCACACTGCAGGATCCAGGTGTGAAGCACTTATTGATATGTGACTGTCAGTGTTATCATGGGTTATCCTTTCATTTCAAAATAAAAACTCAACAAGTGTGCTGTGTTTTGTTTTTTGTTTTTGACCCTCCGTCACAGCTTTAGTCTCAAAATACTCATTTTTTTAATCCAAGTATCTCAAGTTGTATCACTATTTTACAAAATTCTCAAAATGTTAAAGTTTCAAAATGAGAAATGATTTTCAAACTATGACAAATTGTTTCTTATACATGGTATTCTCAAAGTATTTTGATTCTTTTAGCCATAAAAATTGCATTATAAAATGAATTAAATATTCTAACTTAAAAAAAATCAAACTATAGACCCTTTTCCTAAAACTATCAAAATATAATGTCTTTATTGTTTCAATTATCTGAGTACTGAGTTTTTTTATACCTCCACACAACACAGTGATCATCAGCGTTCCCTGAAATAAATAAAACATTTTTTTTTAAAATAAAAACCTATTTATTTTATATTGATTTAGACGGTGTTACATACAGCAGTCATATGATCTGCAGTGACCTTTACAGTCCCCACTCTTTACATTCGCTTCAACATGAGCAGCCAATCAGAAACAGAGATACTAATGAGTCATCAGTTTCCAGGAGCAGCAGTTTGTTTAAAACAACAGCAGCCCCCCACTCATTAATGTGTGTGTGTGTATGTGCGTGTGTGTTTGGGGGGGTGGGGTGGGGGGTACTACTGAAATTTCATATTCATTTAACAATTTAAGGGACCACAATGTTTTATATTTAGTTTTACGTTGTTTTTACTTTTTTAGAAGTACAGAAAACTAATTATTTGTTAAGTGAGTAGGATTTTGAAACATCATTTATGTATAGATTGTTATGATGATGATGAAGATGACAGTCTTGTTTTCCATGATGACTCCTGACCGGATTTAATAAATCTATAACTATTGATCTGGAGCTCAGACCAGGATTTCCAACAGCTCTGGATAATGTCTCAAATATAAAACGGATGCTCTGTTGTTTCTACATTTATGTTGGTCTGCTGTGGTGTCATTTTAATGTTAGTACAGCAATGAATTGTGGGATGGTGTTTTCTCCTTTCCTTTTGTTAAGTCCAGTGTTTCCTCTGTTAAGGAGGTAAGATAAGAAACACTGAAGCTCCTTTCCTCATCACAGCTGCTGCTCAGATACTTGAGGTCATTTCTCTCATTTTGAACCTTGATAAGAAAAAGAGGCTTTTGGACCATGGCCTGAGGCCTGTAGGATCAGGATCAGGAGGCGTAAGCAGAGGTCACTGATACTCATCAGAAGAACAGCTCCACCTGCTGTTCACACCTAATACTACAACAGTATTAACAATAGTGGCACTCAGATACTCAGTACAGTCTGAGTTATGTTGTTGTCAGACATTTACACACACTAATGTAGACTCTGTTGTCATTGTAGCATTTTGTTAAGACAAAGTTCATAAAAATACTAAAAACAAATCTTTATACAACATCAGTATTTCTATTAAAACACTTTCAGTTTCTGTTTCAAGAACCGTTTCAATATAACTGTTCTCTCAATGAAAATGAAATTAAATTAAAATCAGTATTTACTTTTGTTTCTCTGAAACGTCGAGGTTAGAAACGCGATAGAAAAATTAAAATTAAACTTGTCCTTTCTCTCCTCCCGTCGTCCAATGCTGCCGCACATGCGCAGTGACTGTGACAGAGCTGTAAGGTCGTCAGAGCCGCATGAGTAGAAACGGAAGAAGGAAAATAAAGTGGAAAAACAAAACAACTAAGTGAATAAAGGAGGGAATACAGAGGAGGGGAGGTGACGGAGGAGTGATGAACCAGCTGGAGAGGTAAGAGTCACACTTTACCGGTAAATTACCGGTAAACTGAGGAACACTGACAGCAAAAGGCTAACAGTTAGCATCAGATTATATTTTACTGGAAAGACAGACTGTCTTTAAATACTGCAGGATTTATAAGTTATAAAGGTACTTTTACTGTGACCTGTTAAATGACTGCGGTTGATTTAATAAAGTCTTTAAAGGGTTAAATTCTTACACTCAAACTGGAAGTTAAATTTGTCTGATTATAATAATTTTTAAATCTGAATGTATATTGACAGTTTGGTGACGTGTTGTGGACAGTTTGGTGACATGTTGACAATTTGATGGCATGTTGTGGACAGTTTGGTGAGATGTTGGACAGTTTGGTGACATGTTGTGGACAGTTTGGTGAAATGTTGGACAGTTTGGTGACATGTTGACAATTTGATGGCATGTTGTGGACAGTTTGGTGAGATGTTGACAGTTTGGTGACATGTTGTGGACAGTTTGGTGACATGTTGTGGACAGTTTGGTGAGATGTTGACAGTTTGGTGACATGTTGTAGACAGTTTGGTGACATGCTGGACAGTGTGGTGACATGTTGGACAGTGTTGTACTCATTAACATAATAAGGGGTGGTCCAGGCTTATTAATACTCATTAACATACATGTGTAGATGTAGACAGAAGATGTACGAGGATTCATCTGAATATTTTGGCCCGCACGCCACATTACAGTTTGAACTCCACACAAGACTTCCTACATGAGGCCCTATCATCATGTGGGTGTAACAATCACAGTAAAGTGTCTCAGTATGAATACATGTATTGATCTAAGTCCATCACAGATCATGGCTGATTAATTCAGATGTAGTTCAAGTGTTGCTGGATATGGTGCTCAAAAAGACACTTCCTGTTTGTCTTTCAGCTCAAGGGATGAGGAGGACCAGGAGGAATCCGACTGTTGCCATGACAACAGTGATGGAACCAACAATAACAACAACAACAACCGACGCAAGGTTTCAGTTCAGTGTTATTTATGTCACCAGATCACAACAGATGTTATCTGAAGGCTCTTTTTCACTTACCTGTCTGTCTGTCTACCTGTCTGTCTGTCAGACAGTGTGTCCAGGTGCAGGTGAACACCCTCTGCAGTATAACTACACCTTCTGGTACAGCAGAAGAACTCCGAGTCGTCCTGCCAGCTCTCAGAGTTACGAACAAAACATCCGACAGATCGGCACTGTGGCATCGGTACACACACACGCACACACACACACACACACACACACACACACACACACACACACACACACACACACACACACACACTGTGAACTTTATTAGGAACACAAGAGCACCTAGCGATTTATTCATTATCCAAACATAACAACATACATTAGAGGGAGGAAGTACCCAGTGTTAGTGTGCTGTTCCTAATAAAGTGCTCACTGAGTGTACACTCAGAAACACCTGTAATTATGCTTAGGTAAAATACCACTGATTAATGAACCGGTCATCAATAGTTCAATAAATCAGTGACAGTTAACACCCCCTGCTTGAGAGGCTGATGTATTTCACAAAAGTGACTTTAGAATCAGATTTTCACATCAGTGATACACAACTGATAATTAATACTCTGTGTGTGTGTTCAGGTGGAGCAGTTCTGGAAGTTTTACAGTCACCTGGTGCGACCAGGTGATCTGAGTGGACACAGTGACTTTCACCTGTTCAAGGAGGGCATCAAACCCATGTGGGAGGTAACAGCATGTTACTGCAGTAATAATACCACGATAATACTGTAATAATACTGTAATAATGCTGTAATAATGCCACGATAATACTGTAATAATACAGTAATAATGCTGTAATAATACAGTAATAATGCTGTAATAATGCCACAATAATACTGTAATAATACCACAATTACAACCATAATAATGCTATGATGATACTGTAATATTTATTATTTAAGTTGTTCATTAATGATCATGTAGTCAGATATCATGTAGAAAGTCATGTTTGTGGAGCGGCTGCTGTTCTGGGCAGTTAGGTATTTCTTTAAAAACATGTTTACTTGTTACATGTGAAGCATTTGATGACAAATTTCATTCCTCTGTACATAACAGGAAGTTACCTCACAGTAGTGTTGGAGACGAGATGTAGAAAACAACCTCTCGATGCATATCTCGTATTAAAGTTGTGACAATGGAATATTTTTTACAAACCCAAAACAAGTTTAAAATTTGACCCCTATATTTTTAATACTTTTGGTTTTTGGTAGATTAAGAACTAACTTGTTGCTCCATGACCACATCACAGCTGATCAGAATTGTCCCTCCGGAGCACTTGACCATTGATCCTGTAGTGAATAGAGTTGTATCATCTGCGTATAAAACTACCTGCTCAACTGAAATCATTGGTTTCTCTCTAATGAAGCTCCAGTTCGGACTGAAATGAGACAATAAAAAACATCTGACAGAGACAAAACTACAGGTCACAACAACCATCTCCTCACCTGTCTGCCCCCACCTCCAGGACGAGTCAAACCGCAATGGGGGGAAGTGGATCATTCGTCTCCGTAAAGGTCTGGCCAGTCGATTCTGGGAGAACATCATACTGGCCATGCTGGGCGAGCAGTTCATGGTGGGAGAAGAGATCTGTGGAGCTGTTGTCTCTATACGCTTCCAGGTAATAATACTGGTGAATAATACTACACTGATGCTCAGGTGTGACCCTCTGGACTTTATATCTGATCTGGACTTTACAGACCTCAGACATCATTCAGGTCTGTCAGCCTACCTTTGTCTACTGTCCTCTCTCTCTACCTAACTCAAGGTTCCCTCAGTGCAGGGCGAGGCCACCGCTGGACCTAAGTTGAACCCCCTGGGTCTAAGTTGAATCTAAGTCTATCTGTCTCTAACTGACTCTCTCTACCTGTCTGTCTCTACTTGTCTTACTCTACCTGTTTTTCTCTACCTGACACTCTCTGCCTGACTGTCTCTACCTGTCTGTCTGTCAGGAGGACATCTTGTCGATCTGGAACAGAACGTCCAACGATCAGACGACAACATCCAGAATCAGAGACACTCTGAGACGAGTCCTGAATCTTCCAGCCAACACCATCATGGAGTACAAGACCCACAACGACAGCCTCAGGTATTATTAATACTACTAGTACTGTATCTACTACTCTGGAACAGTGGAACAGTTCCAGACAAATAACGTCTCAGCTGGTTATGATGATCTGTTTGAGGACGTCTGTCACAGCTGAAGCTTTAATGTATCTCAGTATTGATCATCAAACCATCTGATTATTGGGACAAATGAGATCAAAGTCTTTGTTTCCCTGGTGGATCCTTCACAGATGCACCTGAGCCTCAGTCAGTGTCAGAACCCAGATGCTGTTCTCTCTCACAGATCATCAAAAGTCGCTCTGTCACTCAAACCGCCACCACAAGTGGTCACATGGTGCAGACGAGAAGCAAGGCTTCACATGTCAATTACGTCATCTGTCTCACCTGGAGGTCTCACCTCATCACTAGTTATTTAATTGTAACATAAGTTCAGCTCACTGTGTTTGTATCCAGCAATGAAGTGATTAACAGGACACAGGACAGTGTTACCATGGTTACACAGCTGTGTGTCAGATCATTTGGAGAGGACGACCTAAACAAGGCCACAACTAACCATTCACCTGTCATTCATTGACCTCTGACATGGCTAATCATTTTAAACATGCTAGTAGGCTAACATTAGCCACTTAGCACGGCTGCTCGCTCTGATGTTCAGAATCATTAGTGTTCAAAGGGTTAGGGTTAGGTTGGGGTCGCTTCATGCTCGCTCGTGTAAAATATGACAGGCTCATTATTATAGTTTGTATCTGTGTGTTATGTCACTCATACGTTAATACATTAGTATTAACAGTGTTCAGCCAGGCTTAGTTCTCCCCTCCTGACAGAGAAACCTGGACCTGGACCTTGGTCGGTATCAGTGTTGGGCTCAGATGATCTGATGTGAGGGGTTCACAGATCCAGGCTCATCGGCCCTGATAAATATCACAGTCTCATATTTAGGATTCAAACTGGGATGAGTACCACTGTGGTCACGTTAGGCTAATGTTAGCTAGCATGGTGTAACACATTAAAACTGAAAGTGAAAATCCTGCTGAAGAATAGACGACACCTCCCTAAACGTTTTCTCATCCAGACTCTTCAGTCACCATCACTACAGGTCCTAGCATCACAGGCTCCATTTTAGATGAGATCAGGTGAGGTGAGATCAGGTGAGGTCTTTCAGTGTGTAGATGAAGAAGATCTGTGATTGTTCTCCTTTTCATGAAACAACCTCAACCTGAAAACATGAGCAGACCCAGGATTTTAAACTGGCTGCGGTTACTCAGACCCAGGACCCTGTTGTTCACAGTGCATGTGTGTGTGTTTCAGGGACAACTCAAGCTTCAGAAACACAAAGATTTCCCTCTGAAGACACGTTCAGCTGATGTCCTCTGTCCAATCAAGACACGGATCACCATCTTCTTGCTCTGCTCTCTCATTGGCCTTGAGGAGTGTGTGTGTGCATGTGTGTGTGTGTACTTGTACTTGTACTTACTACCTAGTAAAGACCAAAACATTTTACAACATTGAGGACATTTTAGCCGGTCCCCACTTTTTGAGAAACCTTCAAATCACATTTTGAGGGTTTAGACTTGGGTTTAGGGTTAGGCATTCCATTTTGATGGTTAGAGTTAGGGGCTAGGAAATGCATTATGTCAATGAGTGTCCTCACAAAGAAGTACAAGTGTGTGTGTGTGTGTGTGTGTGTGTGTGTGTATATTTTGACTAAGGACCAATAAACTGATTTAACTGAAGTTGTTTTATGTTTTATTACCAGCAGTGACAATGTGGCTGATATTGTGTGTGTGTGCGTGTGTGTGGCAAATGTGGACCTGCATGGAGACACCTGCTGTAGCAGGAACTACCACTGATGTGGTTTTCAGTCTGTCTGTGGACAAATTGTGTCATGAAACAGGTTCAAAGATGGATGGATAATGTAATAACACCCACTGAGTACTCTTGTGATTATACAGTAAGGATTTCTGGTATAACCAGAAACCATTATAACCAGTAGAAACCAGTATTACCAGTAGAAACCATTATAACCAGTAGAAACCAGTATTACCAATAATTTGACCAGTTTGTGTGAATGAAACTTCTTTTTTATAAGACCTGAAATATAAAAACAATTAAAAAACTGAAGTTCAGGTCAGTTTTATTCTGTGAACCAGTGAAATCAGTAAAAAATTAAATTAATTAACCTACAAATCACTGATAAAATCAAACAGAACACTGGCCTCTACAGAACAGTGCTCACTACAGAACACTGCCCCCAAGAGGCTGATTCATGGAGTGATCAACAGGCTTCAGATCATGTGATCACAGAACCTTAAAACGTATGTGCAGATGAACATACATGTATTGCATGTACCATGGCAGGTCAGAGTGCCTTTGAGCCAGGCACTGCTCTCCACTGAGTGTGGCACATTGACCCAGCTGGTTCTACTGTCATCATCACTTGTGCAGACCCAGCTCAAGCTGTTCAGGCAGGTTAATGCAGGTCTAATCCTGACTCTATTCCTGGCTGTAGACCAGCTGGGACCTGTGATCCCTGAGGATGGACCAAATCCAGATCAGGATTAACAGATTGATCTGCACTCAGCACTGAGCCGCATACTCTACCACGGTAACCCTGTAGAACCATGCACTGTAGAACCAAACAGTGTAGGACCACACACTGTAGAACCACACATACTGTTGACCTACACACTGTAGAACCATATGCTGTAATAACCACATACTGTAGACCCACACATACTGTAGATCCACACACTGCAGAACCACACCCTGTAGGACCACACCCTGCAGAACCACATACTGTAGACCCACACATACCATAGAACCACACCTCAGAGTTAATCACCTTAGACCAGATGCCCCTACAGTCAAGTTTCAATAAAGAGGAATTTTGACCATTAGCTGTTATAATACATATGCAGACACTTATTAAACCTGTCAACCCCAGAGACTGAGACTTTGGTGCATGTGTCACTCAAAGAGGCCACACCCTCAATTCTCCACAGCTTTAGTCCTTAATAAAATGTAAACCGGTGAGTTCTATAAAATTCAGGTGTACAGGTGTCATGAAGGAGGAAATGATCTCTAGAGAGCAGAACAGTTTCTGTACCAGGCTGTAAACATGTTTCTTTCTGCTGTAAAGACATTTGAACATGGGAGTCTGTGGGGACTGACTCACTGCTGGAGCCAGACTATAGTGGTCGTTAGAGGAACTGCAACTTTTAGCTCCTCCTTCTTTATTCCCCAGAATTAAACTTTCCATCTTCTCATGGTGACCCCCCCCCCTCCAAAAGGAAAACAAAAAAGTGGCTTGGTTAATTACACTGCACCCACTCTTTAATATGGTGGTAACTGCATCCCATGTCCAAAGACTCTTAGGAATGGCTGCGTGCATTTGGGCCACAGACCCCTGTTTTAGGACTATGTCAAACAGAGAGTTTGCCTACTTCTGCCAAGACATGGAGTGTAGTGGCCACCATCTCAAGGCCAACCTTTTCTTGGCTGCAGTGAGACTAGCCCATAGAACACATTTTTGTTGTAGAGTCAAGTCTATAGAGGAGTCATCACTGGGTAAGAGCAAAGACGGAGAGAGCAGAATCCTTCTGTAGTAAGTAAATGCCACAACAAGCATCTCTCGGGGCATTCCCCACAATTGGGAGATGTGATGATCTTCATAGAGTGGCAGTTTGTGGGGGTTAGGTACATCCTATGTGCAACTTTATAATGTATTAGTTGATGATCTGGATTCTTTGCAGTACTGTATAGGTCTTTCCACACTGTCCTCCAGCAAATACCTTCATTATTTATGCCAGGTATGTCCCTACCCCACGTGGCTTCTACCGGCACTGGGCTGGGAGGTTCAGAAATACATTTTTTAAAGTCTAGAGACCATCCTTTGTGTAGGCCCTGCTGAGGCTAATAATTTGTGAAGAGGGTGTGTAGGGAGTGTGACACCACATGCCCGCATAGGAGATCTCAACTGCAAGTAGAAATAAAAGGGTGATCCAGGTAGACCATATTCATCATAAATCATAGACCATAAATCATTGAAAGCTATTTCTGTGAAATAGGTCTTTTAAAACATTAATTACTTGATTCTTCCATTTGGGGAATGAGAAAAGTTTATTGCCAGTGGGGAGTGAAAAGTTCTTGACTAACCCATCACAGTGTGGTTAATTGAGAATAAACATGAAATTATAGGGCCTAATTGTGATTTTTTTTCCCCAATGGTATGTTAGAGTACACTATGTCCTGCAATCTGTGAGGCCATGACAGATTCTCCTTGATTGGTCTCCAAGAAACTGAGGAGTTAGGGTTGTACCAAGTAGAGGGAGGATGCAGCACAAAGGACCAGAAATATACGCTAAAATTTGGTTGACCCAGTCCTCCCTGAGTTTTGTCTCTCTGGAGAGTCATGAGCTTTAAACAAGACCTCTTTCCTTTCATATGAATTTAGAGATTCAAAAATTATGTTTTTCCCCAGTAACTAGAGGGGCTGGAGGGATGATAGAATGATAGAGTACAAGTTGATGCAAGGGTATACATCCATTTCAGCTATCAATATATGGGCTTGGAATGAATTTGGGGCATTAGACCAACATTCAAGTTCTTTCTCAATCTGGTTGTATATGCTTTGGGTTCGCATTACAATGGAGATAGTGGAGGGAAGGATATCAATGCTGAAATACTTGAAGCTCTTGACAGGTATATGGGAGGACAGGGAAATTTGAGATGCAGACGAGTTCAAATGCATCAATGCTGACTTAGTCCAGTTAATTTCATACCTGTCTGACAAACCAGGTTATTCCTGACCAATAGAGACTTCAGATAACCCATTTTCTGATCTTAACTCATCTTCATCCTTCCCTCCTCCTCCTCTCTCTTTTCCTTCCTTTGCTCATTTGGAGGTTTTGTAGCTCAGACTGTTTTTGTTCTGTTATTGGCTGTTTTGAGCTCAAGTTATTACATGTGACATTGTGACATCATCAGTGAACACGTGTTTAGTCTGTTTAGTTTGATGTAGCTGTCAGTCACAGCACCTGAGATATTAGGTTGATGATGTCATCAGTCAGGAAACAATATTTAACAAACAAATGAACTCAGAGATTCAACAGGTAAGAGGGTCAGACCTACACACGCACACACACCTGTACAGACGCAGTCATCTTCTCATTACAGACTCTAACAGAAGCCAAAGATCCTGCTGAACTGCAAACAAGATTAAACTAAAGTCTCTCTCTCTCTCTCGCTCTCTCTCTCTCTCTCTCTCTCAATGTCTGTCTATGTTTCTCTATCATTCTCTCTCTTGTTTGACCTGACATCAGCACTTTGTTGCTGCTCATTTATGAGTTTGAGGATTTTCTTCTTGTTTCCTCTGAAGATGAAGATGAACCTCTGAGACAAAGGTAAACACTGTGTGTGTGTGTGTGTGTGTGTGGTGGTGGGTTGGATCAGTTTTAGGTTAAGTTTAGACATTTAGTTGTGATAGTTAAGATCAGGGTAGGGGCACTTGATGGAGTCAGTTTGTTTCTTGTAGAATCTGATTCATGTGAAACAGTTTCACACATCAGAGCAAGGTAGAAACCAGTAGAAAACCCTAACCCTGTTTCAGATGGTTAGGGTTAGGGTTAGGGTTAGCTGCAGCTGCAGACTGAACAAGACCACATGAACCTGAATGTCAAAGAGCTGCTGTGTATCAGTCACAGGCTGCATTGATCGGATTGATGAGGTCAGTCAGTTTGATCATATTGATTGGATTAAACCTTTTAACACTCATCAGCTTTGATCAGCTGATCAACTTGTCAGTCAAACTGTGACCTCCTGCTGCTGTGATGTCCTCATATAGGTCATAAACCAGTTGTTTGAGGCATAGATTTGGTATGTATCATTAAAATAAACACACATGGTATTTTAACAAATGTATGTATTTATTGATTGACTGATAAATTGATTGTATGTATCAGTTCTGAGTTCTCATCGTTCCCCTGTGAACCAACAGTGCACATTGATTTAAGACTAACCAGTAGCAAAATAGCTCAGACTGATTAATGAGTTCACAGTGACATCATCAATGATGTAAGCAGGTATGTTCAGGTGTGGTTCTGTTTTGACAGAAAAAGCAGCCTGCTGCACTGGGCCAATCACCATGACCAGTGCATATATTTGTAAGGTCCTGCCTGCAAATCATGACTTGAGGGACAGAGAACATGTCATCTGTTTTCAGCACTCGGTTCTGTTTGTTAAAAAAATGGATAAAAGTCCTTTAATCCCAGAGGTGTGGCCAGGAGTTTTTTGGGGGGGAAGGTAGGACCAGCGTGGTCAGGTGGGGTCAGGTGGGGCCAGGTGGGAACAGATGTAATCAGGTGGGACCAGGTGGGACCAGGAGTGGCTAAAGTCAGGAACTGACTGTACTGTTGTGTCTGTGTAGCTTTATTAAGGTCCAATATTTTTTTCACAGAGTTAATTTTTTTAAATGTGCTCAGTTTACACGACAGTGAATTCACTCTAATGTATTCAGAGATGGGAGAGCTTTCAGTTAGCATGCATGGTCATCCTCCTATGGACACAGTGTGATGTTTCTGTAGAGTCTTGATCTAACTCTGTGGAAGATAAAGTTTGGTGTCAGAGTCATATATCATCATACATAACATTAGGACCAGGATCAGACTTCAGACTAAGATTTTAATGTGAATGTAAACAAACTGGCTGGATGAAATCATCAGACAGGTGTATGTCACCAGGTGAGTGTGGTGTTCAGGTAGCTGCTGGCTCTCAGAGTGCTGATAATGTTCTCTCTCTCAGCCTGAGTTAAGAGCGTTAGCACTGTTACTATACTTAGCATTCTTAGTGCTCTTTAGCATTAGCTAATGGTGTCAGCCAGCTTTAATGTGAGGGATTACGGGTCAAAGGTCAGCTGGGTTCAGTCTGTGAAGAATTAAATTAAATATACAGATAAATGATCTGTAATTTAATTAAATACACAGAAAAATTGTAATAAAACATAATTTATATACAGGTAAACTGTTACTTAATTAAATAAACTGCCTGTAATTTAATACAAAGTTACACTGTCTGTAATTGAATTAATATACAGTACAGATAAGGGTAGAGGTAAAATAATATATCTAATATATAATAATATTACAGTGAAGAGCCAAACAAGCCACATGCTGCAGAAATGTCCTTATAATGAAATGATAATCAGAGAATAAAGTTACAATCAGATACAGAAACTAAAGATCAATTAATTTCCACAGATCGTCAGGATGCAACATCATAGGTGGTTGCTTTGGTTACTTCTGTGGTTGCTATGCATTATGGAAGTTTGGACAGCGACCTTCAAGCTGGCTCTTATTGGTCCATGGTCATGTGACCCCATGTTCTCCCGGGCGATGCCGACGGCTGCGGCCAACCTGGCATTGTCACGGTTACGGGGTGACAGTGGTCTGAGCAGAGGATATTGGTATGATGTGAAACTGCTGGACGAGGACTGCTCCGCCTCCAAAGGTTTGTTGGGTAATTAACTAATGATAGATCAGTTAATTGACTAATGGTCAGAAATGTTTATATAAAGATTAAAGGCTTTAATAAAATTGCCAAACCAAAAGTGCTTTTACATTTAAACTAGTTTAACTTTATTAAAATCCAGACTGCTTCCTGTTCAAAGGTTCATTAGATTCTATGAAGACTTTAATTATAGTGAATTATAGGGTGTGATTACGAAGCATATTTACTTTGAAATTATTTTTTAAATTATTTTTATTTATAATTTTAATTTCATAATTTTTGACTGTTTCTGATTCTTCTTCTCTGGTTTTATTTCAGCTCTGACAGAACTCGGAGAAATGGAGGGTTATGGCCACGCCTACATTGGACCCTTTAACCCTGCCCTCTGTCACGCTGCCTCCTTGTTTGCTCAGCATTGGGAGGCGGGGCTTGCTTCTCCAGGCTGTCTGGGCACTGATTGGCTGAACCTGCCGCCCATCACTCCTCCCAGCACAGTCTTGTTCACTGTACTCAGGTTCTTCCGCTGGGCACACGTTGGCGTCATCTCAGGTGAGGAAGTGACATCACTGCAGGGGTTTTAACGTGTGGTGGCAAAAATGTTTTACCTTGTTCAATAATTGAAAAAGAAGCTCTTCACGCGTCAGCTGTCTTTCTTGAGTTTAATAAACATTCATGAATGGAGTCACACAAACACAACCGAACAGCAGTACAGTCAGTGAGTGAGTGGCCTGAAGATGTTACCCAGGGCCACAGTCTTATAGTCCCAAAACACATTCCGCAAAGCTGAGATGAGATCCTCTCTGTCACCTGCTTGCCTCTCCCCAGACACAATGTCACAGCTCTGTCTCCACCGAGGTCAAACGAGCTACCCTTATCATGAGCAGAAAGGCAGACGGGCGAGACCTTCACATATATTTGTCTGCACGTGTTTATCATGGCGAGGAAGGCAAGGCCATCCTGATATCTTGTCTCCATGCGCTCATCATCAGCTCATCCAGAGGTCTCCTTCATAGCCATGAAAAGGGTGTGCAAAGGTTACTTGAAAACTTCATTAGAAACACACACACAGTCTTTGGTTACACAGTTTTGCATAGTCACACATGAGTTATATCAATATTTCCCATTACAAATGTTTGCTGGGGTGGTTTCAGTTCTTCTGTTGATGTTTTTATGAAGGAAATTCAGCAATTGGCTCTGAATCTGGAAACATGAATGCTGTTGTTAAATGTTTGTCAATTTTATCTGCTGCTCAACATGGTTTCCTGTCAGGAGATGATTATCACTCTGCCATCATTGTCTTCATAGCACAACAGATTATAATATGTATTCAGGGTTGACTGGAGGCTACAGTGAGTCAGGGTCAGCTGGTTAACATGCTAACCTCAGCAGAAGAAAACAAGTTATAGAAATAGAACCTGAACAAAAGAGTTTGTGTCCACCTCTGGAGACTGATGTTAGTGAGTGAATGAACTTTGATGCATCTCATCTGTGTGAAGCTTGAGTTATGGTTTAAAGTTTGACTGGTTTTCACTTTACAGAGAGATTGATCACAACTGCAATCATTCTGTACTGAACCAGTACTAATTACTGCGACTATTAATACTCACACCAGAGATAAATAACAACAAATACAAAGACAACAGTTGTTTCAATGTCAATGTCAAATCTCACAACAACAGGAGAGTCTGTTTTTTTTTATATATCTGAAACAATTCTTCACATTATTGATCTTATTGGTAATGACTGATTATCTCTTTAGTTCACTCTGTCCTTCCTCTTCATCATCAGCTCCGTCCAACCTATGGGAGAGCACTGGACATGAAGTGGCTTCAGCGCTCCGGGCTATGGGCCTGCCAATTGGTCCAGTGGTTACCATGGAAACACAGAACAATGGAGGACCACAGGAAGCACTAAGAACGATCAAAGAAGCCGACAAGGTCAAAGGTCAGGGCTGAAAGATCTGATCTAAAGAGGTTAAAAATGAACTAAACAAAGAGCAACCAAAACTGCTGTCAGTGAACAAATGTTTCTGGCCCTCAGGGGCCCCAGACCACCAGCTTTACTCCACACCAGTAGAATATCAAATACATCAGGTGCTCCACCCTCAATGCTGTGGTTCTTGTCTTGTAGAGGGACTGCTTTGAACTCCTGAAGAGATGTAGTTTATATTAATCAGTTTTATTCCAAAGTTGTGTTTTGTCATGTTGCTTAATTGTTCATTGAATAAAATGTGAGAAAATAGTGAAAAACACCTCATTATTTAATATTTAACCCTTTCAAACTGACTTCTAATTGACAATTAATTAATTTGCTTGTTGTCAGTTTATTTTGTTTCAATAAACTAATCAATGAATCAATTAATCATTTCATCTGTTGACTAGTGGATACTTTCCTGGTGTCTGGAGGATTAGTTTAAGCCCAAGGGCCCCTCAGGAGGTTAATCTGGCCCCGGTTTGGAGTCATTACAGAGTAGATTCACAATAGAGTTGATTCCAAACAAAATAACCTGTAGCTGTTTCTCATCCCCTGAAAATTCAGGAAAAACTATTGAATGTTTTTATTTTAACTGTGGTGACACTAGGCTGTAAATAATCTTCTGATGTGATCTGACTTTAACCTGTAGTTATTCACATACAACATTAAAACTGGTTTTATTCTTTCTATTTCAGTGGTAATCATGTGTATGAGCTCTATCCTGATTGGTGGAGAGGATCAGCGAGAGCTCCTATTGGCTGCTCTAGAAATGGGGATGGTTTCCGACGGTTATGTGTTTATACCGTATGATGCCCTGCTCTATGCTATGCCATACCAGGTACCTGATCAATCAATAACTTATCACTTTGATACTGAATAAATATATCTATAGCTGACCTATTTAATACCAAACTGACTGATCAATAACTGACAATGTCTCAATTGCAGAGGAGTTTTTATTGATTTCAGTTTTTCTTTTGTCTGAAGCTGTAGTTGTAGTTGTCACCTGAGGAGGCGCTGCTGCTCAGTCACTGAACACAAACACAAACTGACTATAACAGACACATATGAACATTACTACAGTTTATTTATGATTAACATTTAAAATATCATGGTCCCTTTAAATTGTCATATTTTTCAGCAAAAGTGTGCAACACAATGTTTGAAACAGAGTTCTGATTGGTGCCTTGGTTCTCTCCTCTGTCCAATAAGGACACAGTTTTTCCTCAGCTAACCAATAGCACTCAGCTTCGTCACGCCTACAGCTCTGTGTTGACTGTTACCATGGCGTCTGACCAGAATTTCTATGAAGCTTTTCGTCAGGCTCAAATGAGCCGAGAGATCCGGTCTGCTGTTGCAGCAACAGAGGTAAATACACAATAAATACAAAGACAAAACAACTACACAACAACACAAACAATGGCAGATACACAACTAGATAGAAGCAACTAACATAAGCATATTAAAAATAAGCAACATATTTACAACAACAGGTAAATGACAGTAGAAAAGTGTGTCTGTTGACTTGGTGTATCATGGTGTATGACAGTTTAACTGTATACACCCAATTGTATTACTGTATATGTGTTGAGGTGTATTACTTGTAACTGTTGCCATTATATTTTATATTATTTACATAATTTGTTTACTTTTGTAAGACTAATTTCATAATTGGATTGTATTTTATTATTTGTACATTGTTCTATTTGGAGTAAGTAATAGTACAATTGTTTTGAAGACCTAAGGTTGCAAACAAAATCCTGTCTAGTCTGCTCTTGCATGAGTAAGATTCACTGACAACATTGGAAGCAAGCAGCAAGCATGGGCGTTTCAAGACGGTTACAGTGGACTTTAATATGAATAGTTACAAGAAAGATGCAAAGACTTATTCCCTCCTTTGTCACATGCAGCCAGCAAGGTATTTGTTTTCTTTGCTTTATTCCAGTTTGATAAAATGTTATTTTACATGCTGTGAATGCTAATGTTTATGTTGAACTAATATGCTTAGTGCGTGTTCAATTTTCATGGTAGATTTGGTGAGAAATCAACAAATATATCAGTGGCAAGAAAACTTGTCCTGTGTTTCAGGGAATAACATTACTGTATATGTGTTGAGGTATATTACTATTGTATACATGCTTTTTCATTGTGGTGGATTAGGTTATTCAAGTTGTAGGTGGAGTGGCAGAGCCTTCATCGCTGTGGTAACTCCTCATTTGTATATAAGGAGCTTCTGATAAGAGCTTTGTGCAGCAAGTTCTGTAGAGTTCTACAAATGACGGTGAGCTTCCACCTGACTAACCTTCTCTGATTTACTGACGCATGATGCCTCTATAGCATCATGTGTTTCAGATCCGTATGAAATGTTTAGTTTCCTCTGATGACAGTAACTGCGGAGGTAGGACTGAAGCTATTTTCCATTTTGTTTGTGTCACCATTCATTTCAGACGAGAGTTTTAAGACTGAATGACATCCTCATTGACACAACCACCTCCATGTGTTCACTATGATTAACAGAAACACCTGCTTCACTCTGGCATGTACAGTTTAACACCACAGTGATGAGGAGACAATTCACAGAAACAAGTTTTCTCCTGAATCTTATTTCCTTTCTTAACCACTTTTTCTTGACCTTGATGGAAAACATCAGGAGGTCAATAAAAGATGTAAAGAAGAATTCATAAGGAAAAGACACTAACGGTGTGGAGAAAATCTAGGCTACTTGATACTGTGGTGACAGATGTTATTGATGTTAGTCGCTTTGAATATTGCTGCTCCAAGGAATTTGTGGGATGGCATTATCTCCTTTTCATAAAAAAAGAGACAAGACAGGAAGCACTGAAGCTCCTTTCCTCAGCAGTTACAGAACTGGACCTGCTCTTATTGTGACTGCCATTGAGATACTTTTGTCCTGACTTTTGTCTGCAGGTGTCTCCATTCTTTGGGACCATCTTTAACATGGTGTACTTTGTTGCTAAGGCAGTGGAGGAGTGTCGTCAAGCAGGGGGCGGGCGTTGGGTGACAGGGGACCAGCTTGTCCAATCAGATGGAGGATTTGATTTCCAGGGCTTCAATCAGGTCAGAAACACTTTAATATGGACTTGCTTGAGGGTGTCTTAGTATACATGTCTTAGTGTCTTATGTCTTAGTATATATATGACTTGGATGACAGAAGCTTTACTGACACATCTGTGTGTAGGTGGAGGGCATGGAAGATGATGTCCCTGGAGCAGATATACCAGTAGTTGTTTCTATAAATTCAGATTGTACTATAAATGTCAGCAGATGGAGGTCCACCACTGATGAGCTCTAACAGATGAGATTTAACTGATTTAAACTGGTTTAAGTCTTTGCTGTGTAAAAAGATACCCCTCTTTCTCTTTATAATCTGATGTGAAGATTTTTTCAAAGGTTTATACAGAGCCAGACAGGATTTATTAAGAGAAGACAACCATCAGATAATCTGATCCTTGACATTACTGATGCATCTGCTGCTATAGTTTGGTAACAACATTATCTACAGCACCTTCTCCATAATTTTGGTTTAGAAGATCAGATTATGAATCTGATAAAAGTACATAGAGTACTTTTATCAGATTCATAATCTGATTTTAGTAGTTGGAGTAATTTTACTTCTAGAAGCACCAGGTAGAGTTTTCTCCTTTCACTCCCTCTCCATTAGCTCCTACTGTAATACACAACAGACCTTCTATTTCACTGTATGCTGATGATGTGTTGGTTTACATGAGGAGGTTGACAATTCCTATTTTCAGTGAACTCAGGTTCACTCCTGGGATTAAAGTCTATTTTAAGGTGTAAAAATGTGACCTTCACTATATCCACTTATATTAAATCTCAATATATGTACATGCTTCAGTTGTAAATATGAACCTACTAGTGAGGATTATTTTTACAACTCACTGATGAATCTGTCATCACTCTCATACTATAGGGAAATTAGGTAAAAAATTTCATATTAAGTTCAGCACCTTACAGTTTTATAGGTCAACTGATCCAGTACTGCAGTGTAGAGCACCACTGAGAATAACAACAAATTTGAACAAGATAAATTACTCTTCACAGCTGCATTTGGTGCAGTTCTGTCTCGTTCCTCATTAGTCCGGTCTGTGAAATGTAAGAAGTTACAGAGATAAAATTCTGTGCAGCAGCTGAAGTCTCAAAGGTTTTGTGTCAGTTACATTATCAGTCACACAATAAACCAACTAGGACAATGTGATGAAGATGTCTTCAGCCTCTGCTTCACTTTCTCTCTTCTGCCTTTTTTTCTCAGGCATTGTATGGAGGTAAAGAGGGGCGTGGCCTGCAGGCCAGGTATGTGGTGTTGGACAGTGATGGTGACCAACTAGTGCCGACACACTCACTTGCTCTGACGCACACTGATGGGTCGGTCGGAGGTCTAAGACCGCTGAGCCGCTCCTTCATCTTCCCTGGAGGAAAACCCCCAATAGCCAGCTTCTGTTGGTTCAGTTCAGAGGAGGCCTGCAGCGGGGGTGAGTTCAATGAATTGCACAGGGGTGGGAACTTTCTGTATGTACGGTACAGATTGAAGGTCTGAGGTCTGCTGAGCGCCCCCTGTGTCCATCATGATCATGTATGTGTAATGCAGGGGCCTCAGCAGTAAGTGAAACTCATCTGATGTGGCATTAATAATTTCCTGTGTTTATCTGCAGGTGTAGACACGTCAACAGTGTCATTTGTCTTCCTGTTGCTCTGCACTCCGATTGGAGCATTTTTCTACTGGATCAGGTCAACACATACACACACGCACACACACACACATACTGTTTTCAACAGAAACTCTAAGTTTTATGAGTCTGTAGTTGACCACCACATCAAATCAAAGTGAAGTGTAAACTGGATCAGACGAAATAATAATAATAATAATAATGTTGTGCACAGGTAGGGGCAATTTGGTTATTGGTGTATAATATTAATGATTATCAGTGATAATCACCAATATATATATATATATAGATGTTTACTACAAGTAGTAACCTCGGGGCACCACCCTGTCCCCAGGGACCAGCTGTTATCACAAATATAATCACAATAATCACAGACAACGACAAGTTAAATTATAACATGATTTATTAATAAGAGTAATAATTATTCAAAATAACATTACTTGATATTAAACCGATTATAATTCAACTATAACTAAAACAAACATTGGTTACTAACTAGATGATTACAGGCAAAACACATATGTAACAACCGTGTGTGTGTGTGTGTGTGTGTATGTGTGTGTGAGGGAGAGAGAGAGAGAAAAGATGGCGACGGAGTCATGTGAGTGACGTGTTGGTAGGAGCTAAGATGCCCAGACATAAGCCTCTTACTTTGCATTGCTCCGATCCTTTGGAGTTAGAAAAAGAAATCCCACTTTGATTCTCCACAGCTTGTTCCTTGGCTGGGTGTTTGGCGGTTCGTGTCTCGCTCTCTTGGCGATGACGATGTGATAAGTTCCTCTGTGGCAGCGGGAAGATCAGAGATGAGGGAAGGTGAACTTTGTTTTGTCTTTAACAAAGTCGGTGCTCATCCTCACAGAACGTAAAATCAGCTGATTGTACAGCGATCTATGTCAGATCCGAAAGATGGAAAAAATGAAAAAGGGAAACAAATAACAGCAGTCTATGTGCTTGGTCCGCGAGTTGAAGACTGTGACCTAGGCTTTAAAAAGTTTTGGAAAAAGGTCAAATGTCTGCAGATTGCTCCCTTTCAGCAGCCAAGTCGTGGAGAGAGCTTGGAGTAGCTCTCTACTGTAACTGGTGCACGGGGAAAAAGCAATGGAGGAGGGTTGCGGTGCTGCTTTTATCACCTGAGTGACGTCGCCGGGGATCCCTGCTGAGAGTGCCTGGCCTAAGTCAATGCCAATGCTGAGTTTACATTCAAACTCTGATTCGCACCTAGGTGTGAATTGTGGGGGGGTCATGGCACTGTTGTTCAAACAGTCGACCAACTCTGGCTCTGGCTTTAGGAGGGACATGCAGGCCTCTCCATTGTTCTTGTCAGGATACATGGCTTGAGACTCAGGCTTTTGGAGGGACATGTAGGCCTCTCCATTGTTCTTTTTAAGAACCCATGGCTTGAGATCCTAACAATAATAATAATGTGTATGCAGGACTTACAGGAGAGAAGCAAACATCACCAAACTGATCCTGACTCTGGATGACATTGTCTTCATCGACACTCAAGTCAGCAGAAAGGTCAGAGATGTTCACAGTACTGACAGCACTGAGTTACCTGTCAGGTGTTGAAAATGGGTACAAATTAGGATCAAAAAGATTTTAGGTTTGTAAAGTGATGATCACTAGTGCCAGAGTTTGTAGTTGTAAATCAGCCTTTGTAAAGCTGTAAAGTAATATGCAGGAGAAACTCAACTTTCTGCATTAAATTCAATCTAATGTTGAACTGTGTTCATTAACTGGCCGTTAACAAACAATGAGCTGCTGCTGATATTGATGTTATTGTTGCAGAAACTGAATGATGAGTCGATCATGAGGAGTCTTCTAGAAATTAAAACTCCATTCCGTTCAATTGCACGAAGTTACATCTTAACAACACCTGAAAGCTCCAACATAGGAATACTGGAGGTACATTTGTATTTCTACCTGCACCTGCATCTGTCTGTCTACCTGGATCTGACTATCTCATTCACTCACCCTATTGTTCTGATTGGTTATGTTGTTACCAGGGCGACTGGGTTTGGCTAAAGAAGATTCCTGTAGGAAAGATGATGACAACTATCAATCAAAGCACCCAAAGTTTGTTCAGTCAGGTACAAAGCACAGTTGATACACAATAGATATACAGTGGATACACAGTATATACACAGTACATGGCAATATGACCTAAAGTTAATATCACAGTATTTTTCACTTTTTGGATGATGATGGTATTATATCATGGTATGACTTTTTTCCCCAAATTTTGGGAGGAGCAGCACATCTTGTCCCTTTATGTAAATAAAAGTATTTTGATAAATATTAAATACACAGAATGTAACATCCTCAATTGGGAGACATGGGTGAGTATTATTAACTTTTATTAACTTTTTGTGCCACAACAAAACTAAAATAACCAGTTTTGTACCAAAAGAAGAACACTTTTGTGGTCACATGGTAGCTTTAATCAAATTTGTATCAGGGAGCACAAAAACACACAAATGAAAGCATCAAAGCACACAGCTATTATATAGTGCATACTTTACATTTTATTTTTTCATGTTGTGCATTGTAAATATTTCTATATTTAATTATATCTTAACTGTTTTGAAAGGTATGTTTGATTTTCTGAATTGCGATACATGTTTTTTAGCTTACTTTCTTATGTTTCTCTGTTCATTTTATGCACCAAACTATCAAAGCAAATTCCTTAGTAAAAACTTACTTGGAATAACCTGACTCTGATTGAATTAAATGTTGCTGATTAAATGACTACAATCAATTATAGCATGTGCAAATAAAACATTGTGTTTTGTGGTCTGGTAGGTGTAACACATCTTAAAAGCCTAACTACATGTAGGCTACTATTTCATTTAATGAACAGTAATTGTTATTGAGACTGGTGTTTGAAAAGAGTAACTTAATAATAGCGATATTCAGTCTGCCTCCAAAACATGCCAGTCTCATCCAATTATTAATCTCCAGTGCGCACACCATATTTGTGCTGACATCAGTTGTCATGCACACCAAACTCGCTTCATCCAAGCCCCAGAAAAAGATTGCTGTGCCACTTCCAGTCATTGTCAATGAAGTGGATGTTTGAATTGGCACCATTCTTAGCTTTGTATAGCATGATTGCCCCAGTGATATCTTCCCATCTCTTGTTAGTCTTTATGTATGGTGTAGCAGCGGTAAACAATGCCTGAAGTGACACCTGTGTGGTTTTGGGACATGCTCCACTGGCACTGCTGCTTGACATCTCATTGGGTTTGGCACGGGTGCAGATTGCCTCCTCATATTCATGGACATCTGTGTTTTTTTTTAGTGATGGGACAGGTTGCTTGTGTTTCCACCTTTTGCAAGCATGACATGATGACAAAGCTTGCAAAACACTGAAGTTTGCTCCGTGTCGGATGATTTAAAACTGAATCAGTTCCAAAGAACAGAAGTGCCCACTTTTTTGGAACGAGAGTTTCCTCTCCTGTCACCACCTAGGCCTCCCCAGCCTCCCCGGCTGGTCTTGACACTCCACTCCTGTTCTTTTTTTATTCCTCTTTCCCAACCTGTCTTAACTTTACTAGCCTTTACCTAATTTAGGTGGCTACTTTTGGCAAGACCTCACCATGCATTAATTGGGCAGTTGTGCCTTTTACCATACAGGCGGATATAGCGAATGTGTGTTACTTCTTAATCTGCTGTAAGCCATACTATATAAGGACAGATATTCAGAGTAGAACTGAAGCTTTGAAGAAAATTAAATGCTTTTAAGTAATAGGCTGTTTACTTCTCACAGTGTTGACAGTAATGAGCAATCCATGTTGAGGCGCACTATCACACCAGTTATGACTATGGCACTGGTGGACCACCCACCCATACAGTACATACACAGTACATACACAGTAAATACCATCCCTAACCCCATCTTAGGTTGCAAGAAATCTGGTGTCAGTTATCCCTCTCTAACCTTTTTGTGGCCGACTCTCAGTCGTTCCACTTTGCTGTATACAACATATTTGTCAGATAGACTCCAGTTTGTTCATGTTAATAATGACTCCTCTATCATCACTAAAGTCAGCCATGGAGTTCCACAAGGTTCGGTGCTAGGACCAATACTCTTCAGTCTATATATGCTTCCTCTAGGAAACATTATTAGGAGGCACCAGATGAATTTCCATTGTTACGCAGATGACACCCAGCTGTACTTATCCATGAAGCCAGGTGAGACTAACCAGGTAGCCGAGCTTCAGGTGTGTCTTAAGGACATAAAAACCTGGATGACCAGTAATTTCTTACTCTTAAATTCAGACAAAACTGAAGTTATTGTAATTGGCTCAAAACACCTCAGAGATACACTATGTGATAATATACTGACTCTGGATGACATCACCTTGGCCTCCAGTGCTACAGTCAGAAACCTTGGTGTCATTTTGACCAGGACTTGTCCTTTACTTCACATATAAAGCAAGTCTCTAGGACAGCCTTCTTCCACCTGCGCAATATTGCTAAAATCAGACCCATTCTGTGTCTAAAGGATGCTGAAAAACTAGTTCATGCATTTGTTACCTCAAGGCTGGACTACTGTAACTCTTTATTGTCAGGATGTCCCAAAAAATCAGTAAAAAGCCTCCAATTGATCCAGAATGCGGCAGCACAAGTACTGACAGGAACTAGGAAACGAGATCACATCTCTCCTGTGTTAGCCTCTCTGCATTGGCTCCCTGTAAAATCCAGAATAGAATTTTAAATCCTCCTCCTCACCTACAAAGTCATTAATGGTCAGGCACCATCGTACCTTGGAGAGCTTATAGTTCCCTATTTTCCTAATAGGACACTTCACTCTCTAAATGCAGGTCAACTTGTGGTTCCCAGAGTTTGTAAGAGTAGAATGGGGGGCAGAGCCTTCAGCTATCATGCTCCTCTCCTGTGGAACCAGCTCCCAGTGTGGGTTCAGGAGGCAGACACCCTCTCTACCTTTAAGATCAGGCTTCAAACTGTCCTGTTTAGTAAAGCTTATGGTAAAGCTTAGGGCTGGCTCGGGTATGTCCTGACCCATCCCTTAGTTATGCTGCTATAGAGCTAGACTGCTGGGGGATTCCCATGATGCACTGGGCGCTCTCTCTCTCTCTCTCTCTCTCTCTCTCGATGACTTCATGCCATTAACTTTGTATTTTTTTTCTCTCCCGTAGTTTGTGCTTCTCCTCTCTCTCCCTCTCTCTGTCCTCATTCTGCAGGTATCTCTGCCTCTGGAGCAGCAGGATCCAGATCCACCCCTACTCATCATTACTATTAACCACTGTTACCTGTCATTATTATTGATAGCACCATTACCTATACAGCTGTTCCTGGTCTCTCTCTCTCTCTTCTCTCCTCTCTCCTCCCCCCACCCCCCCTTTTTATCTTCTCCTAAACCCAACCAGTCGAGGCAGATGGCCGCCCACCCTGAGCCTGGTTCTGTTGGAGGTTTCTTGCTGTTAAAGGGAGTTTTTCCTGCTCCCTGTCGCCAAGCGCTTGCTCATTGTGGGAACTGTTGGGTTTTTCTCTTTAACAAAGTAAGGTCTTGACCTTACCCTGTAAAGTGCCTTGAGATAATGTATATTATGATTTGGCGCTATACAAATAAAATTGAATTGAACTGAATTGAATTGAACATCAGGAAAATCAGTTTTACCTGACTCACTCCTACACCCAGATCCTGGTCCAAACCATGGTTATCTATCACCTCTTCTAACCTTCTCTAATCCTAACCCTAACCCTTCACTCACAGCAAAACCCTTACAGATGGTCCAGAAACAGCAGCCAGCCTGGTCTGGATCTTCACTAACTCCCCCTGACCCTGAACCAGACTCAATCTCTGATGTTGCCTTCAGAGAGACTTCTGGGTCTGAAGTCATTCAGCCTGATGCTCCTTCTCCTCCACTGTGTTCCTCTAATGAATGTGATCTGTCATCGCCATCCCTGCACACAGACAGTCTCAGTACAGGCTGTTCTGGTCTGCGGTTCCTTGATGGTGGAACGAGCTCCTGAAGTCCATCAGAGCAGCAGCGTCCCTCTCAGTCTTAAAGAACCTGTTTAAGACTCCTCTCTTCAGAGAGCACCTCCTCTCCTCACACCTCTAACACCCTAACATGTCTAACTAGCTCTGACTCTGACTCTCAGGTCACTTCTTTACCTGATCTCCTTCACTGATTAAACACATGTAGAACTGAGTTCTGATACCAAGGTTTCTACTGATCTGAAGCTTCACTGATGTCCTTCACTTGTAATTTCTTTGGACAAAATTGTCTGACAAATGAATAAATGCAAATGTAAATGTTCACACTACATAGATTAATATGGCACTACACAGATTAAGTTGACGCTACATTCATATGACTCTACGTAGATTCATATATTGACCATATACAGATTAATTTCTTAAAAATCCTCTTCTGTCTGTCCAGTTGCGGGAGATGCGACATGAGAACCTGAACCTGTACCTAGGCCTGTTTCTGGACTCTGGGATCTTTGCTGTGGTGGTTGAACACTGTCCTCGAGGGAGTCTGGCTGACCTGCTGGCGGACAACAGCATAAGGCTCGACTGGATGTTCAAGTCATCCCTGCTGATGGACCTCATCAAGGTGCTGCTGAGATACTGCTACTGCTAATAAAACTGTTTTCTAAATAAAAGTATCCTGATGATAAAAGTAGCCTGATGAAGCCTGCATCAATGTGCACAATTCTTCTTCAGTCCTACACTGACCATCAAGCCTGTTTCACAAAACAGAGCTCTGTGATGTTTTATTTCTGCTTATTGCTTCATTTTTCAGACTCTATTCTATGATTTCAGGCTTAAACTGTATTTAATGATAATTAACAGCTGTTTGTGTGTTCCAGGGGATGAAGTACCTTCATCTACGAGGTCTGAGTCATGGTCGACTCAAGTCTACAAACTGTTTAGTTGATGGACGTTTTGTCCTGAAAGTCAGTGACTATGGCCTTCCCATGATCCTTCACTCTCAGAGCCTCAGCCTTCCTGAGGACCCACAAGGTAGAACATGAAACACAAAGTTTTACCTGTTTCTGTATGTTTCATTTAAGATCCTATCAGGACCACTGCTCTGCCTGGTTGTAGAGCCTGGATTTTAGCCATCAGCTGTACTTCAGTGATCTGGTCTGAATTCTTTGAATGTCTTTAACCACTGATTCTACAGGTTGTAGTCCTCCGATAATTTTGGGCTGAATTCAATATGATGTCCATATTTCATCATTTTGAACAGCCATTTCTTTGTTGTATGGTTTTCTGACGGAGTGACATTTTCTCCAGAAATGATTTGAGTCAGTGGATGCTTCAGTGATATCCAGTTTATCTCTGACTGTTCTTCTGTATAACTTAAGTGTTTCATATTTATAGGAAGTGAAACTCAGTGTTCTCAGGTTGTTTCTGATTGGATAAATTTCATCACTGGCCACTTCATCAGGTACACCTTGCTTGTACCTGGTTGGAACCCCTTTTGCCCTCAGAACTGCCTTAATTCTTCATGAAACTGTGGTCATAAATGGATGGACATGGTCAGAAACAATACTCAGGTAGGCTGTTGAATTTAAACGATGCTCCGTTGGTACTAAGGGGCCCAAAGTGTGCCAAGAAAATATCGCCCACACCATTACGCTACCACCACCAGCCTAAACAGTTGATACTAGGCAGGATAGATCCTTGCTTTCATGTTGTTGACACCGAATTGTGACTCTACCATCTAAATGTTGCAGCAGAAATCGAGACTTAACAGATTTTATATAGCATGTGATTCCACTTGCTGTATTTGCCATGATTTTATGTTTATTTGTGGATTTATTGGCTCAAGGGCTCCCTCTCCTATAGGCAGTAGAAATATGCCCCTGGAGGCTATGAAGCATTGACAGTGAGAGATGTGCCCGATGTGAGTGGCTGAGCACAGCACGGAGTGCAAATATTGTGTAATTATGTCTCTATGTACCATGTATGAACATATATGTGCACTGTGAATTGTAGGAATGTTCATGAGAAGTGTTATGAGTGAGTCACTGTACTTTTTAAGTGCTGAAATGTTCAAATAATGGCATATCGCCCTCTAAGCTAGCTAGTTAGCTGCTGTGCTAAAATAACTTGCTGTTCTTTTGTAGCATGTTGTGTGAGACCCACCTGTGATGAGCCAACTGTATGACTGACCAGTGCACAACTTACACAACTTACTGTCTCCATTATTATATGTTGAGGCTTGGCTCTTTGGGATTGAATTATGGACAATCCTGCAGTTTTTGGCCAGGGGAGAGGTTCAGTGACATTCACCCCTATACCAGCAGTTGGCAGGGGCAGGGCCAAGTTTTTGGTCACCCCAGATTCATCTACTGCTAAACCTTGGTTTGAGGACTTAGTGGCTGGTGGACAGGGGTTAGGGTTAGGGAAATGCTAAGATGGCCAATGGGCATCTATGTGTGGTGCTGGAGAGTGTCAGCAATCCCAAAGTTGACAGTGACACTCAGTCCAGTGTGAAGCAAAATGTGCTACTGTCAGTGGCAAACCCCACATGTGGCTGTGAGGGCCACAGTCTCAGATTTCCAGCCTGCCAGACCATCCCTTGCCAGGGAAACCTAGCAGACTCATTTACCCCATTCTGTGTTGCATGATATGGGTCTCTGATATAGACATTGACTCTTGTGAGGTGTCACCTGCTTGCAAGGAGAGGCTGGTCAACCTAATAGCTGAATTTCTGTCAATGTTCTTCAGGGATAAATTGGATTGTGGCAAGGCTACAGGCTACCTTCATTGGATTTTGGTTGAGGATGAGAAACCCTTTTGGTTGCCGTGCCATTGCATACCATCTACTCAGTGTGAAAAGCTCAAGCAAGTGCTGGATGAAGTGGAGCAGCAGATAATTATAAGGAAATCTAGCAGTGAGTTTGCATCACCATTGGTGCTTGTTTGATAGAAGTCAGGTGACATGAAAATCTGTAATGATTTCTGCTGACTCAATGCTTGAACAATCAAAGATCCTCATCCACTCCCACATCCAGCTGACATCCTAGCTGCTTTGGGTGGTAATGCCTTTTTCTCCACAATTGACCTCACCTCAGGGTACTATAACATGAAAGTACACAAGGATAACAGAAAGTACACCGCCTTCATATCACCATTCGGACTGTATGAGTACAGTCGGATGCTCCAGGGGCTGTGCAATAGTCCAGCAACATTCATGAGGATAATGCTAGGCATCTTTGGTGATCAAAACTTCCTCAGTCTGCTGTGCTATTTGGATGATGTTCTGGTGTTTGCTCCCACTGAAGAACTGGCATTGGAATGGCTGGAGATGGTATTTTGGCAACTCCAAACTTTCGATAATTCCTTGGAATGGTAGTGTTCTCCCAGCAGTTCATTGAAAGCTGTTCATCAATAACCAAACCTGTGTTTAATCTGACACCTGGCAGCAAAAGTCCTTGCGGTGTGGGGAGGAAGCATTGGCAGGTTCAAAGGAAGCTGAGTCCTGACGACTGGACAGATGAGTGCAGACAGGCTTTCCAGCTGCTGAAGCAAGCTGTGTTGGACCAGGTCCTATTGGCACATCCAGACTTCAGCAAACCATTCCTGCTCTTGGACGTTTCCACTAATGGTCTTGGGGCTTTGCCATCGCAGGTTCCTGCTTGTGGGACAACTGCTAGGCCATTTGCCTTTGCCAGTAAATCACTCAGTTGTGCTCAGTCCAGATACCCTGCACATAGGCTGGAGTTCTTTGCTTTAAAGTGCGCAGTGTGTGATAAATTCCACCATTGGCTGAGGGGTCATCAGTTCACAGTGTGGTTGGACAATAATCCCTTGATTTATATTTTGTCTAAGGTTCATATGGATGCTTGTGAGCAGAGGTGGATTGCTAAATTGACATGGGAACATGCTAAGGCACCAATTGGGACCATCAAGCTACTGAAAAGTTGGTATAAGTTGGTAATGATAGGGTTAGGGTTAGTGATAGTGTGATGCATCGTGTGGCGAAGAACACTGTGACTAAGAAGAAAACTTACCTGTACAGAAGTGTTATGAGTCCCTGTACTTTTTAATTGCTGAAATGTTCAAATAATGGCATATTACACTCTAAGCTAGCTAGTTAGCCACTGTGTTAAAATAACTTGCTGTTTTTTTTATAGCATGCTGTGTGAGAGCCGCTTGTAACAAGCCAACTGTATGATTGAACAGTACATACTCTGTTCCTGTCAAGACAATAAACCGTGGCACACAAAGACAGCAAGCCTCCTGCTCCTCATTCTCCACACACACACGCAGAGTCGAGGGGTTGCTGGAATCCGCCAGTTACACTGAAGTGCAGCTAAGCGTGGTTACACAGACAACGTTTTTCCAATCCTCTATTGTCCAGTTTTGGTGACCCTGTGTGAACTGTAGCCCAGTTTCTGTTAGCTGACAGGAGTGGCACCCTGTGTGGTCTGCTGCTGCTGTAGCCCATCTACCTCAAAGTTCAATGTGTTGTGCATTCAGAGATGCTCTTCTGCATACCTTGGTTGTAACAAGTGGTTATTTGAGTTACTGTTGCCTTCCTATCAGCGCAAAGCAGTCTAGCCATTCTCTGCTGACCTCTGGCATCAACAAGGCATTTTCTCCCAGAGAACTGCCGCTCACTGGATATTTTCTCTTTTTCAGACCATTCTCTGTAAATCCTAGAGATGGTTGTATGGGGAAATCCCAGCAGATTAGCAGTTTCTGAAATACTCAGACCAGCCCATCTGGCACCAACAACCATGCCACGTCACATCACGTCAAGTCACTTAAATCATCTTTCTTCCCCATTCTGATGCTCGGTTTGAAATTCAGCAGGTCATCTTGACTATGTCTACATGCCTAAATGGATTGAGTTGCTGCCATGTTATTGCCTAATTTCATTTACCAGCATTTGAACAGGTGTACTTAATAAAGTGATCAGTGAGTGTATATATTTTTGTTCGTATCTACAGTGCATCCGGAAAGTATTCACAGTGCTTCACTTTTTCCACATTTTATGTTAGTCTTATTCCAAAATGGATTAAATTGATTTTAACCTCAAAATTCTACACACAATACCCTATAATGACAAAGTGAAAAACATTTGCTTGAAATTTTTGCAAATATATTTTAAAAATAAAAAACAAAAAAAAAAATCACATGTACATAAGTATTCACAGTCTTCGCGATGACACTCAAAATTGAGCTCACGTGCATCCTGTTTCCACTGATCATCCTTCAGATGTTTCTACGACTTGATTGGAGTCCACCTGTGGTAAATTCAGTTGATTGGACATGATTTGGAAAGGCACACACCTGTCTATATAAGGTCCCATAGTTGACAGTGCATGTCAGAGCACAAATCAAGCCATGAAGTCCAAGGAATTGTCTGTAGACCTCTGAGACAGGATTGTATCGAGGCACAGATCTGGGGAGGGTACAGAAACATTTCTGCAGCATTGAAGGTCCCAATGAGCACAGTAGCCTCCATTATCCGTAAATGGAAGAAGTTTGGAACCACCAGCACTCTTCCTAGAGCTGGCCGCCCGATCAATCTGAGCGATCAGGGCAGAAGGGCCTTAGTCAGGGAGGTGACCAAGAACCCGATGGTCACTCTGACAGTGCTCCAGCGTTGCTCTGTGGAGAGGGGAGAACCTTCCAGATGGACAATCACTTCTGCTGCACTCCACCAATCAGGCCTGTATGGTAGAGTGGCCAGACGGAAGCCACTCCTCAGTAAAAGGCACATGACAGCCCGCCTAGAGTTTGCCAAAAGGCATCTGAAGGACTCTCAGACCATGAGAAACAAAATTCTCTGGTCTGATGAAACAAAGATTGAACTCTTTGGACTGAATGCCAAGCGTCATGTCTGGAGGAAACCAGGCACCACTCATCACCTGGCCAATACCATCCCTACAGTGAAGCATGGTGGTAGCAGCATCATGCTGTGGCGATGTTTCTCGGCAGCAGGAACTGGGAGACTAGTCAGGATTGAGGGAAAGATGAATGCAGCAATGAACAGAGACGTCCTTGATGATAACCTGCCCCAGAGCGCTCTGGATCTCGGACTGGGGCGAAGGTTCATCTTCCAACAGGACGACGACCCTAAGCACACAGCCAAGATAACAAAGGAGTGGCTTGGGGACAATTCTGTGAATGTCCTTGAGTGGCCCAGCCAGAGCCCAGACTTGAAACCAATTGAACATCTCTGGAGAGATCTGAAAATGGCTGTGCACCGACGCTCCCCATCCAACCTGATGGCGCTTGAGAGGTTCTGCAAAGAAGAATGGGAGAAACTGCCCAAAAATAGGTGTGCCAAGCTCGTAGCATCATACTCAAAGAGACTTGAGACTATAATTGCTGCAAAAGGTGCTTCAACAAAGTATTGAGCAAAGGCTGTGAATACTTATGTACATGTTATATTTTTGTTTTTTATTTTTAATAAATTTGCAAAGGTTTCAAGCAAACTGTTTTCACCTTGCCATTATGGGGTACTGTGTGTAGAATTTTGTGGTAAAAATGAATTTAATCCATTTTGGAATAAGGCTGTAACATAACAAAATGTGGAAAAAGTGAAGCACTGTGAATATTTTCCAGATGCACTGTATGTAATAATTATTCATTCTTTATTTCATTAGCTGACATTAAAATTAACGTTTTCCACACAAAAGTTAAAAATGAACTTTAGAGTTGAAAAATCAAAAGAAAATCTCTCTCCACATTACTCTGTCCTCCCCCCCCAGAGCTCCTGTGGATGGCTCCAGAGCTTTTAAGGAATCCAGTCAGAGGAGGCTCGTTTGCTGGAGACGTTTTCAGTTTCTCCATCATCATACAGGAAGTGATTTCACGAATGCTGCCATATGCCATGATGGACATGCCTGCCCAGGGTAAGACAGGATGTCTGTCTGACCATTTGTCTATCTACATGTTTGTCTGACCACCTGTCTCCCCACCTGTCTGTCTATCAGAGATCGTGGAGCGTCTGAAGCAGCCATCTCCTCTCTGCAGACCTGTGGTTTCGGTGGACGAAGCTCCAGCTGAGTGTCTCAGTCTAATGAACGAATGTTGGAATGAAGATCCAAGTAAGAGGCCAAGCTTCGATGACATTTTCAAACAGGTGAGATGAGCTTCCACCTGCTGGCTGATGTGAGGAACTGCAGAACAAAAACACATCTGTGTTTTACCTTAAATCTTTCTTGACATTTCAGACATATTTTCTGTCCTGTGTTTTACGTTTGTATGTTTGCAGTTTCGGGGCATTAACAGAGGAAAGAGGGCGAACATCATCGACTCCATGTTGCGGATGTTGGAGCAGTACAGTTCAAACCTGGAGGATTTGATCCGAGAACGAACAGATGAACTAGAAGTTGAGAGAAACAAGACAGAGAAACTGGTCGGACAGCTCCTGCCTAAGTAAGACATATTTCATTTAACACCAAAATAATAAATAACACTAACCATCAGAGCAAACTTCCAGAGAAACAGAGGCTACAGAACTTCATTCACAGTCCTCCTGTTTTTAAGTTTCCTTTGGTCTCACAATTTTTCAGAGACATCATGATACACTGGAGACAGAAGATGATCAAAGCTGATCAAGCTGCTTCTTTAAAGCTCCATACAGTCTAATGTATGTGGCCTGTATTCAGAAACTGAACCTTAAAATGAGCCTTCAGGACTTCTGGAATTTTGTGATGTCACAACAAAGCACCACCCGCTTTTGTTTTTATTAGACTGTAGTGTTTTGTTTATCTCCAATGTTCCGTTGAGTTTCTTCTTATAATAATAGTTAACTTTCTTTTTGTGTTACAAGTTGAAAACATCTGTAAACCTACTCACAAAGGGATGAAATCCAGCCTTTTCACAGCTTTGTCTCTGTAGCAGCTGCTCAGGCAAAGTATATTTCCACCATGAGTTTTCCATACAGTGCTGTCTCGCTGCCGTTGACATTTTGCAGGGAAAACTTAGAAATATACCGTTAATCAGAATTATTGTGCTGAATAATTTAAGACTCAGCAAAATAAAGGTGTGATGGACAAACTAATTTGAAGAGGGAATTACAGTAAACAACAAAGATCACATGTTAAAAAACTCAAAGTTACAGACACAGGAAATTATATTACTACACACTAACAAAGACTGACACAACAAGCAATAACTAAAATGGAGCTACAGTGAGGGAAAATATACAGCTGAATAAATAAATATGCAGCTGATAAATGTTCGATATAAATTTTTCATACCTACAACTGCTCTGAGCACATTGTCAAGCAGAGGCAGGAAGTCATGTTTAATTCTATTACCTCTGAAAAAGGAAGTAATTACAATAAATCGAAGTCTATCCTGATCTTAAGGTGATTTCAAAGACCAAACACCAAATGTTTATCTCTAATGTTTATTTATATAAATGTTTAACAGACACACAACAACCTGTTAACAGGAGTAAAAATACAACTACAAACATAAACTAGTAAGAACAATAATAAGGTTATCACATGATATTATTTGGGTTTAAAGGCTTTCACTATGCTGCTAGATGATCCATCAGTTAGCACCAGAACCAGATCTGAGGCTTCACACAAAATCCACCCAAAACAATTTAGTTGAATTTGAATGTCTGTTCAGCTTAGAAAATATAAATCGTGGGACTGAAAGTGAAGGGAGGGAGGGAGGATGGAGGTTGCTGGACTGACCTGAGGCATCAGTGGACCAGCCCTGTGTGTGTGTGTGTCTGTCATTTCAGGTGCTGTATACATGGTCTGGGCCTGGGCTTCAACTCTCAGTGCCCTGGATGGATTATTTAATGTCTGAATCTTAACAAATGTGTGTGTGTTTCAGGTCTGTGGCTCAGGCTCTGAAGAAAGGGAAACCAGTCCAACCTGAACATTACTCAGACTGTACTCTGTACTTCAGTGACATCGTTGGATTCACCACAATCTCAGCGCTCAGTGAACCCATTGAGGTACGAGCTCCTCTAATATCTGCTGATGTTCTACATCCTGTACTAAAACTACATCGCACCTAAAACTGTGTGCGTGTGTGCATGTGCGTGTGTGCAGGTGGTCGACCTTCTGAATGATCTGTACACCATGTTTGATGCCATCATTGCTACTCATGACGTTTACAAGGTAAATAACTCTTCACTTATCTCCACTTTAAACTTGTCCGACCTTTCACCTTTAATGTTAGAGTAGTCTCTCTCTCTCTCTCTCTCTCTCTCTCTCTCTCTCTCTCTCTCTCTCACCTGAATGACAGGTAGTTTACACATGGAGGGAGAGAGGGACACACTGTGGCATCACAACTGCCTATTTTGTGTGTGTATTATTTGCAGGTAGAAACTATCGGAGATGCCTACATGGTGGCCTCAGGTGTCCCCAACAGAAATGGGAATCAACACGCAGCAGAAGTGGCCAACATGTCTCTGGACATCCTGCACTCAATAGGAGCATTCAAGATCAAACACATGCCCGAGATCAAAGTCAAGATACGCATTGGACTGCACTCAGGTACACACACACACACACACACACACACACACACACACACACCTGTCTCTCCCTCTGGTCCTGTCTCTCTCTCTACACCTGTCTCTCTACCTGTCTGTCCTCAGGTCCAGTGGTTGCAGGTGTAGTGGGTCTAATGATGCCCAGGTATTGCCTGTTTGGAGACACAGTGACCACTGCCTCGCACATGGAAGCATCTGGACTGCGTATGTAAAAAATGAAATCAGTCATTGATTGAGAACTGACCTGAGTTCAGTGACTGATCAAGAACTGATATTCAGTAATCATTTATTGTTGTAGAGTAATGTGTTTTTTGTCTCCAGCCTACAGGATCCACATCAGTCTGTGCACAGTAAAGGTCCTGACCAGTCTCAAACGGGGATACCACATTGACACCAGGAAGGCACAGGTGTGCTCACCTGCTGTTTAGGGTTAGGGTTGGTCACACATTTAAACATTTTTTAAAATGTCACTTTATGGTGTCAACATGTAAAACATGTGGAAGAATCAGGCGTCTGATGTCCTGAATCCCCACCACATGTGAAGTGACACACTCATGACATAGAGGGTGGTTTGTTTTCTAGGTTAAGGGCTCAGAGGACACTTACTGGCTGACTGGACGAGATGGTTTCGCTAAACCTCTTCCTGTCCCACCAGACCTCACCGGAGGGTAAGAAGTCACACATATGATAATGGTGAAAGCATCACTGTTATAAGAATCGTGAGACAAACTCCTCAGAAAATTGCACACATACAGTGCAATACACACAGCAGGAGATGATCAAGCAGTATATGTGTATAAAATGATTAGGTGGAACAGGTCAGACCTGTTAACACATTTATGATGTGACAAAGATGGCAACAACCCCCGGAACTGGTTTAAGGGTGTATGGTGGGTTTTCTCAGTTTGAGGTTTCAAAGACAAACATCTTTGTATTACTTTGCCCAGCCTTTGGAGGTTTCAGCTGGTCCGCAGGTTTGTCCTGAGCTGTAATAAAACATGAAAAGTTGGGTTGAGGTCATGTGACACAGGTGGCCAATCAGAAACAGTGCTGTGTTTGTCCATAGACAAGATTGGTGATTCAGATTGGTGTTGAGTTTGTTAGAAACTAAATAAAACAAATGAAATCTCAAAGAGTTACATATGAGGTTTGTTTCTCACCTGTCTCCCTCTCTCACCATCCCTCTGTCTTACCTGTCTCTCTTTCAGGGCCAGTAACCATGGTATTAGTCTGGATGAGATCCCAGTTGAGAGACGACAAAAGTTTCTGGACCGACAGAAGAAAATGAAGAAATGATGCCAACACACATACACACACACACACACACACACACACTACCTCGAGAACTATGCTTTAAAGGACATTTTATCAGCTGGTGACACATTTTCTGTCAAACCCATTTAAACTGGTGCAGTCCAGAGGATTCTTAAACACTTGGAAATCTGAATGAAGTTCTAAACAGTCAACTATAATATCTGTATGGACAGTGATTTTTGAAAACACTCAGCCATGATCGCTGTCAGTAACATCCCTTCATCAGTGTTATACTCAACCAATCATTTCTGTGCCTCTTATGGGTCTGATACATTACAAGGTAATACAATCTGAAGGAGAATGTAAAGGAAGACATTACTGACCCTGCCCTATAGCTATACATACACAGTGTTAAAGTATAACACTAGTATTTCCCATTAATGTGTCCACTGCGGCTCTTAGGGTCATCCTGTACACAGTCTGCACTCACATGTAGTACATGTGTACACAGTGCAACAGTGTAGCATTGTTTCAAACTCTGCTGCTGTTCACTCACTGGAAATGATGATTGCAGCAGGTGACCACAATTAACGCCCACATGCTGCTTTGCTCTCTTGACTTAAATTGGTCACTTTATTGTGTGTTGGCCCCTCTGTAAAGTGACATGGAAATTAAGCCTTCACGGGCACAGATAATGTCTCCTCCTTCCTTCTGCCATTTTCCTAGTATGAAAATACGTTGGTGACCCCCTTTTGCTACCTAGCCAAGATGGCAGCTGTTGGGGTTAAGAAATGTTCATTGTTTTACACTCAACTTTCTTTTAACTGATATGTTGCTATACTTGTCAATATGCACTTGAGATAGCAAGCGTGAGTCTATAAGTATGTAAATTGAGACACAGTTAAGTGAAACCAAAGTGGAAGTCGCTACACACATGGAAACAAAGAGTGTGGGTGTGTGTGTGTTGTTCTGTCCTAGTGTCTCTGATTTTCTGCAGAGTTAGGACAACACACAGAGCCACCCAGGACACATATATGGGAAATGTGCCATTTTTTTTAGTGCTGTGCATGCTGGGTAAGGTTATTTTACTTTTTACCTACCAGAGCTGTAGTAATCAGTTCCTGATGATCAATAACCAGTTAAACAGTGGTCTAGAGTCTGTGGGCTGTGACTTTATTGATTGATCAGTTTTGGCACTCACATTATAATATTGTTTTGGAGCTAATAATATGTCATAAATCTTTTCAGTTACATATTTTTGTTACTGAAGACAAAGAGTTAAAGAACAAAGTAATGAAAAATTTAGCATCAAAATAAATGAAGGCACGTGTTTAGTTCTGCAGATATTATTGGCCCAATAAATAAAGTCAAAGGTAATGTTAGCAGTTATGATCCAGGGAAGCATGAGTAATAATTGTCTTTGTTGCTGTTTCTTTTATGACCCCAAACATATTTACTATTGTAACCTGATTGTTATTGTTTTCAATCATCATGTTCTGTCATGTTATCAATACATCAATAAAATTCTATTAAAATATTATATTCCCTTACGAAAAATGCACATGTGACTTATCACATGTGAAACAACATGTGACTTATCACATGTAAAACCACATGTGATAAGTCCAGGAGCACATGTGGTTTTCGGATGTTTCACGTGTTGTGTTCGAGGCATATGTGGTTTTCAGGCGTTTCACACTCACTCCTTCAAAAACAAACAATCAAGAACAACAGTGTGGCTCACTGATGACTTTTTAATAAGTTCTTGAAAAAAAACTAAGCTCTATGGCTCAGAGGAACACAATAAATCAGGCTGTGATGGACACAGTCATAAATACATTAAATGAACAGTAAAAACATAACAGTATCTTTCATTTAAGTTCAAACTCCCTCCTGCACTTGTTCAGTCACTTCTCTTCATGCCTGATGGGGGACAGTAAAGAAAGCAAATTTAGTTTTCAATGCATTACATTGCAACCACTTTTTAACACTGAACACTTTAGTGGCCCTTCTCCCAATCATAGCATTGTTTGTTGAAGGTTCTATCTATAAGTTTTCTTTGCTGATGCATGCAGTTTCTTGCAGAAAGCAACTGGCGTTGCCAGTCACAAAGAATTTCACTTGTTTCAACTACACAAAGTTATACTACAACCTATTACCAGCACAACCTCTTAAGGGCAGCCTGGATGTTTCAGTGACTTGCTATCAGAAAGTGAAGACATCCAAATCTGCAGACAGCTCTTGGTGAGTAAAGGAATGAAGTTTGATGCTGGACTTAGAATGTTTCTTCTTGACTGGTAAGTAAAATCTGTTCTAAAACTGCCATGTCTTTTTTTTTTTATTTTTTTTTTTAAATAATGTACTTAATAATATCTTACTGTATGTTAGGTGATAGCCTAATGTCTCACATCACATCATGTGAAGAAAAGAGACTGGCTACTAGAGCCAGTGGTGCACAGTCCTTCACTCAGGCCACTCCCCCATCCAAATCCTATGTACCGTACCATGATCCCAGCTTGACCTATGATACGGTACAAAACATCCATACCAGTGCCTCCATCAATCAAATGCCTATTGGCTCAAAAAATTAACCTCTCTGGGTTTTTAATAAAATCAACTAACCTCCATCAACTTAGGTAATGTCTTTTTAATTGTGCTTTTTTCTGCTTTTTAACATATTTATGCTTTTTAATCAATTTATTTATGCTTTTTAATGTATTTATTCATGCTCATATGCTTTATAATCTCTCTTATTTATGCTTTTTATCCACTTTCTTGTGTTTTTAATAAATAGGGTTAGGGTTAGGTGTAGTAGAAAATTACTCAAGGTCTCCCCCTATCTGGCCAACGCCAGACTAGATTGTTGGGATGACCAGGGCAAGGCACGGGCCGACGCAGGTCAGTCCCCATTCTGACTCCCACTTGCTAACATGAACCATATTAGAGGAGAAAAGAAGAAGGAAGAGCAGAGAAGGGAGGGGAACTATTCTAGAGCTGTGTCCTAGTGCTGTTTTCCTCAGGGAAGTCTTGGATTTTTTGTACAATCTGTTCCGAGAAAGTTCCTAGTTTGAGAAATTCCGTACGGTTATGAAAGAATTGTCAGCATTTTTTAGGTTTCCATATGGTTAGGGTTAGGATAAAATACTTGGTTGTGTTTAGGCATCATAAGTCCATCTGGTGTTTATCCACATTTTTAAGATCGCATGAGGTTAGGGAAAAAGAAATTTGAATTTGGTCGCCGAAGGCGGCCAAATTTAAGTGCGCAGGCCATCATCCCTCGACCTAGGACAACCCACTCCCCCCCTGGGTTATAGGTCCAGCGTCATACTTGTTTGAGAGGAGAGTTGAAGGTTAGGTTAGGTAAAAACCACACTCCTCTTTTGGGTTAGGGTTAGGGTTAGGGTTTTTGAACCCCTGTCATCTGTTTGGGGGTCCACAACTCTAACCCCTACACCACCAGGGGGACCCAGGAAACCATGATCCATTTAATGTTTATGGTTTAAAATAAAGGTAAAATTCTAAAAAATAAAGTAAAAGGAGCTGAAAAGGGATAAAACAAGGGCAGCCGTAAGAATGATGGTAGGGTTAGACTGGTGAAATCTTTTTCAGACTGTGGACCACTATTGGATAGGTATTACAACCTGGGTTTGAACCCAGGTCTCCCGTGTCAGTGTCCACAGTCTTATCCAGTTCACCATCAAGGGCTCCAGTCTCACTGACCGGCAAAGGTCAATGATAGGGTTAGGGTAGGTTGGGATAAGTCATGGGGTCAAGGGTTAGGGTTAGGGTTAGGGAAAAAGAAAATTGAATTTGGTCGCCGGAGGCGGCCAAATTTAAGTGCACAGGCCATCATCCCTCGACCTAGGACAACCCACTCCCCCCCTGGGTTATAGGTCCAGCGTCATGCTTATTTGAGAGGAGAATTGGAGGTTAGGGTTAGGGCTCAGGGGTCAAAGGTTAAGGTTAGGGTTAGGAAATCAGGAAGGGTTAAAGGTTAAGATTAGGGTTGAAGTGTCTGGGGTTGAGGTTAGTAGTCATAGTCCAAATTGGGGTTAGAAATCCATAAATCATGGTTAAGGTTAGGGTTCAAAGGTCCGGGGTTGAGGTTAGGGGCAATAATCCAGATTGGGGTTAGGAAACCATCAAAAACAAGAGACCCTGGTACCGTCTTCCTGGAGGCCTACCTCTCATTTAAGCCCCGTGGTTGAAAAGTGTCCAAAAAGTGCATCCATTTCCTCTCTGCTCTTCTCCTCTGAGCTGTTGACCACCGTGGGTTAAGTTCCAGGATGGTGGTTTTCAGGGCTGGCCATCCATGTTGTATGAAATGTTGTGTGAGTGGCACATGTGTGTTGTGTTGTCTACATATATTATATCTATGTTGAGTGAATCTGGTTGCCAATGTGTTTTTTGTTTCACCCACATACTGAATGCCACATGTTGTACAAAAAATTAAATATACACAATTTCTGGAATAAATATTTGTCCCTGATTGTGTCTTGAAAACATTGTTATTAAAATTATTACGCACCCAAATTCTGTGCTGAAAAAATTCCCCATGTCCAACCGGCCTCGGGTCTACTAGTGGTTTGAGCTTGGCCTTTACCAGGTAATCCTGTAGATTTCTGTTTTTTCTATATGCAGCAATAATACGATAATCCTGTAGTAGTTGAGAACCTCCAATACATCCATTGAAATTCCTTTTAATCTCTCTAATCAGTTTAATTGTTGCTGAAGAATATGTGGTCACCATTGGCAGTAAAGAAGCTGCCCAAATAGGCTTGGTTTGTTGAAATGTTTTAAATGATCTTCTCAGGAAAGAGCGAGAGTACCCTCTAGTGACCAAAGTGGAAAACAGCACTCTAGTGGCTTCCCTGAAATCTTCCTGTCTACTACATACTCTGTGAAATCTTAACAATTGTGACTTAATTATACCAGCAAAGGTGTGCTTAGGATGATAACTTGTCTTATGTAACAGAGCATGAGTGTCTGTTTTTTTGAAAAATATTTTAATATCCAGCTTATTTGTCTGATCAAAATTTGGACCTTTGTATGTAGTAGTATCTAAAAAATCCACCGATGATGGGCTGAGGTTAGCCTTGAACTTTATGGATGGATTGTGGTTATTTAAAGTGTTTAGGAATACATCAAAATCCTCTCTCTCATATGGCCAAATTCCCCAAATGTCATCCAAAAATCTGAAATAATGCAAAGGCTTTTTTGTGCATACTTGTAGGACAGATTGTTCCCATGTTGCCATAAAAATGTTAGCATACGCTGGGGCAAATTTCTTTCCCATAGCAGTGCCTTTAATTTGTAAAAAGTATTCACCATTGAATTCAAAATCATTGCGTTTCAGATTGATATCTAATAATTGTATTAATTCTTTATCTGGCCTTTTAGAGTCCGGATATTGTAAAAAAATATTTTTTATGGCTTGAATGCCTTCTGAAATGTCTATATTTGTATAAAGGCTGTCAACATCCATGGTGAATAAAAGAGAATTTGGTGGAACATGAAGTCCTTTAATTTTGTTTATGAAATCATAAGTGTCTTTTATATAGCTTGGATGTCTAATAGAGAGAGGATTAAGATAGAAGTCCAAATATTCCGCTATATGATAAGTCTCGCTGCTGCAGTCCGACACAATCGGCCTCCCTGGTGGGATTTCATGTGGTTTGCTCCACTTGTCAGGGTCTTTATGAATTTTAGGCAGCATATAAAATAATCTAGGTCTCGGTTCATGTGTTCCTAATAAATATGTCTTCTGTTTGAAGTTTATGAATTTTTTGTCATATAATTTCTGAGTAATCTCCTCTATTAAAGGTATTGTGTCCCGATAAATGGGTTTGTTTAATTTCGAGTAATAATTAGTGTCCATTAGTTGTCTGTATCCTTCCCATAAATATTGATCTCTATCCATTATGACAACTGCACTGCCTTTATCGGCCGGTTTAATGATTATGAATTTGTTTTCACATAATGATTTAAGGGCTTGAGATTCTTCCCTTGTAAGATTTGGTTTAATTCTGCCAATTTTAAATTTTCTGTCAAAATATTGAGTATCCTGTTTAATAATATTTTTAATTCTTACAGGCAGTTGTCCTGCTGGAGGAGACCATTCTGACTTCGGGGTAAATGGTGGAGGATCAGACTCACGCTTCCCTTCAAAATAAACTGCTAGTTTTAGTTTTCTATGATATTGTTGCAAATCAAATCTGGTTTTTTCAATAATGTTTTTATTGCTGCCCTTGGTTGGAATAAAACTTAGACCTTTGCTAAGTAGAGCAAATTGTACAGGGGATAATTTGAATTTCTTACTCAAATTAATCACATTCTTGTCCCCCTCCTGAGAGGGCAGGTTCCCGGGGACACTTAGTTTACATGAAGGGCCCAATGGTACATCATACGTGAGGCCGTATTGTGTGTCCAGTGAATGCCATCACGTTCTGTCGTGAAGTCACTTCTGGACAACTCAGGGATGAAGTTGTAATGTGTCTTAATGTATTTGTTCAGATCATATAAGTTAGTCTGCTCCTGGTGAGGCAAGATCCTTGAGAAGTTGATCAATGGTACCCAGATGGTTGCTCGTGGAAACCTCAACTTTGCCATCCTGACGGCTCTCTGCATCTGTTTAATGGTGGTCGAAGGCTTCTGGGCCCTGTTATTAAGACCCAGAGACAGAATGACGGTCTCGACTGAGGTTACCACATTCATTTTGGTTAAGACTCCCTCTATGTGTCTGAAATTAGCTCCTGGGAAGCTATCCACCTGCAAATCTGCTATCTGAAAAGGTGGAAACCTGGACACATTAGAGTCACCTATCACCACCCGGTTAGGGTTAGGGTTAGGGTTAGGGTTAGATAATCTATCTCGATAGTTCCCCCCGTGGCATCCAACGATACTCACGGTTTGGTGTAGAGAACTAAAGGTAAGGCACGGGCCGGCGCATGTCACTCGGACGACCTCCTCCCGCTATGCATTACTCTTTGGGTCAAATTGATTATTTGTTGCCTCAATGCGGAACCGAACGGAGTATTTTAGGTTTAAATTGAAGTACCAAGTTAGGATTGGAGAGTTCTAAATTGACTGTTAGGTTTTGGGTGTCGGTTGGGATGGTGTTAAGTTAATTGTCAGTTCGGTGTCTGGAAGTCCTCTGAGTCAATCAATTAAAGTAGCCCCTTGAAAACCTAGTCAGGTGGTGTAGAGACTAAATTTGAGACACATCATCAGTGGTGGACCTCGGGGTCTACGGGTGTTTCGACCATTACCACCAGACACCCTCACCCGAGGGAGGTCCAGACGGGATTGATCATGTCCCGCTGTGTGTCACTCGTCCAATTAGGGTCATCCATATTTGAAGTCGGTTGAGGAGCGGAACGTCACGAAGTCTTTGGTCAAGTTTTAGGTCGAGAACGGCGTGAGTTGGGGATCGGAAGCGGAGGTGAGTATATTGAGGTAAGTAACTCGTTTACAGGTTTGTATTTATTGAGGTACGTCGCTTATATACAGGTAAGTATTCGGGTAAGTATTTAGCATTAAAATAAATGGGAAACATATCTAAGGTAAGTGATACTTTCTGATCTGTTATTAAACGGTAAGTTCTAACGGTAAGTATTAAGTTCAATTAAGGTTAAGTTTAGCGGTTTAAGTTTTGTATTTATTAAGGTAGATAACACGTTTACAGGTTTGTATTCTTTAAGGTAGGTATTAGGGTAAGTATTTAGCAACATCTAACTCCTATCTACTTTCTTACCTAAAATAATGGGAATGCATTTAAGGTAAGTAATCCTTTATGACCGGTAAGTTCTAGAGGCAAGTATTGAGTTCACTTAAGGTAAAGTTTTAAGGTTTAAGTTTTGTATTTATTGGGTAAGTAACACATTTACAGGTTTGTATTTATTGAGGTAAGTAACACGTTTACAGGTTTGTATTTATTGAGGTAAGTAACACGTTTACAGGTTTGTATTTATTGAGGTAAGTAACAC